>NC_041223.1:618954-639646 GCF_002837175.3 Physeter macrocephalus | reverse complement strand
CCTCTTCGATTTTTTCAGTGATCTCTTGGTTATTTAGTAACGTATTGTTTAGCCTCCATGTGTTTGTGTTTTTTACGTATTTTTCCCTGTAATTGATTTCTAATCTCACAGCATTGTTGGTTAGAAAAGATGCTTGGTATGATTTCAATTTTCTTAAATTTACCAAGGCTTGATTTGTGACCCAAGATGTGATCTATCCTGGAGAATGTTCCGTGTGCACTTGAGAAGAAAGTGTAATCTGTTTTCGGATGGAATGTCCTATAAATATCAATTAAATCTATCTGGTCTGTTGTGTCATTTAAAGCTTGTGTTTCCTTATTAATTTTCTCTCTGGATGATCTGTCCATTGATGTAAATGAGGTGTTAAAGTCCCCCACTATTATTGTGTTACTGTCGATTTCCTCTTTTATAACTGTTAGCATTTGCCTTATGTATTAAGGTGCTCCTATGTTGGGTGCATACATATCTTTTGATTTCCATTTGCATGGAATATCTTTTTCCATCCCCTCACTTTCAGTCTGTATGTGTCCCTAGGTCTGAAGTGGGTCTCTTGTAGACAGCATATATATGGGTCTTGTTTTTATATCCATTCAGGAAGCCTGTGTCTTTTGGTTGGAGCATTTAATCCATTCACATTTAAGGTAATTATCAATATGTAGGTTTCTATTTCCATTTTCTAAATTGTTTTGGCTTTGTTTTTGTAGGTCCTTTTCTTCTCTTGTGTTTCCCACTTAGAGAAGTTCCTTCAGCATTTGTTGTAGAGCTGGTTTGGTGGTGCTGAATTCTCTTAGCTTTTGCTTGTCTGTAAAGCTTTTGATTTCTCCGTTGAACCTGGATGAGATCCTTGCCAGGTAGAGTAATCCTTGGTTGTATGTTCTTCCTTTCATCATTTAAATATATTGTGTCACTCCCTTCCAGCTTGTAGAGTTTCTGCTGAGGAATCAGCTGTGAACCTTATGGGTGTTCCCTCGTATGTTATTTGTCTTTTATCCCTTGTTGCTTTTAATAGTTTTTCTTTGTCTTTAATTTTTGTCAATTTGATTACTATGTGTCTTGGTGTGTTTCTCCTTGGGTTTATCCTGCCTGCTACTCTGTGCTTCCTGGACTTGGGTGGCTATTTCCTTTCCCATGTTAGGGCAGTTTTGGATTATCATCTCTTCAAATATTTTCTCGGGTCCTTTCTTTCTCTCTTCTCCTTCTGGGACCCCTGTAATGCGAATGTTGCTGCATTTAATGTTGTCCCAAAAGTCTCTTAAGCTGTCTTCATTTCTTTTCATTCTTTTTTCTCTATTCTGTTCCATGGTAGTTAATTCCACCATTCTGTCTTCCAGGTCTCTTATCCGTTCTTCTGCCTCAGTTATTCTGCTGTTGATTCCTTCTAGTGTACTTTTCATTTCAGTTGTTGTATTGTTCATCTCTGTTTGTTTGTTCTTTAATTCTTCTAGGTGTTTTTTCTTTAATTCTTCTAGATCTTTGTTGAACATTTCTTGCATCTTCTCAATCTTTGCCTCCATTCTTTTTCCAAGGTCCTGGATCATCTTCACTATCATTATTCTGAATTCTTTTTCTGGAAGGTTGCCTATCTCCACTTCATTTAGTTGTTTTTCTGGGGTTTTATCTTGTTCCTTCATCTGGTACATAGTCCTCTGCCTTTTCATTTTGTCTGTCTTTCTGTGAATGTGGTTTTCGTTCCACAGGCTGCAGAATTGTAGTTCTTCTTGCTTCTGCTGTCTGCCCTCTGGTAGATGAGGCTATCTAATAGGCTTGTGCAAGTTTCCTGATGGGAGGGACTGGTCGTGGGTGGAGCTGGGTGTTGCTCTGGTGGCCAGAGCTCAGTAAAACTTTAATCCGCTTGTCTGCTGATGTGTGGGGCCGGGTTCCCTCCCTGTTGGTTGTTTGACCTGAGGCGACCCAACACTGGTGCCTACCGGGCTCTTTGGTGGGGCTAATGGCAGACTCTGGGAGGGTTCTCGCCAAGGAGTACTTCCCAGAACTTCTGATACCAATGTCCTTGTCCCCGTGGTGAGCCACAGCCTCCCCCCGCCTCTGCAGGAGACCCTCCAACACTAGCAGGTAGGTCTGGTTCAGTCTCCTATGGGGTCACTGCTCCTTCCCCTGGGTCCTCATGCGCGCACTCCTTTGTGTGTGCCCTCCAAGAGTGGAGTCTCTGTTTCCCCCAGTCCTGTCGAAGTCCTGCAATCAAATCCCGCTAGCCTTCAGAGTCTGATTCTCCAGGAATTCCTCCTCCTGTCGCCGGACCCCCAGGTTGGGAAGCCTGACGTGGAGCTCAGAATCTTCACTCCAGCGGGTGGACTTCTGTGGTATAAGTGTTCTCCAGTTTGTGAGTCACCCACCCAGTGATTATGGGATTTGATTTTATTGTGATTGTGCCCCTCCTACCGTCTCACTGCGGCTTCTCCTTTGTCTTTGGATGTGGGGTATCTTTTTGGGGGAGTTCCAGTGTCTCCCTGTCGATGACTGTTCAGCAGTTAGTTGTGATTCTGGTGCTCTCGCAAGAGGGAGTAAGTGCACCTCCTTCTATTCCGCCATCTTGAACCAATCTCCCCGATTTATCTGGACTCTCTGAGGAGGCAGACAGGCACAAGAGGCCTCTGGTGGTTCAAAGTTCCAGTGCCTCGTAGAGTTCCGGGGAAGGAGAGAAGTCTGCTCTGGGTCCCTTTGTGGTCACTAAAAAAATAGCTTCCTTTTTAAACACGTACTGTCAAGCCACACAGCTTCCTGCCTCTAGATCTGGGTGATCCTTTGGTCAGATCAGGACCCCAGTCCACTGGTCCAGCCCCCTTCATTGGTCCTCACGTTCCTTCTCTGCTGTATCCCCTCCCTGTTTACCTTCCATGGTCAGTAATCAAAGTGACTTTCTTGTATCTATTCTTGACTGCTTTGCCTCTCTCATTTTACTATGTTTATGTGGTAAAACTGCAAACTTCGGTTAAATCCAATCCTCTGCGTTTGTACTGTGGCTAGAGAAAAACCCACAGTCACCCTTACCAGCCCCACCTTACATTCACGCTCGCCGACCTCAGGGAAGTCAGCCTCCACTCTGTCCCACCGTCCACACGTTTCACCTCTCCTCCCTGCTTAGTTTTCCAGCACTCTCCCCAACCTCAGTCACAGCCGACAACTCTGCTTTCTGTACATTCCTATAGCCACATTTGCCCTCTTTCAAGCATCAATGCATTATCAAATCTAAATTGTATAAGCAAATGCCAGGAGAAATAGACAAATCCAGAATAACAGAGAGAATATCTACTTTTTCGTCTCCTCCTGTGGATGAACGGCCCATGAGTCTCTTCAGCTGTGCTCTCAAGTCCCCAACACCTGGTCAGTGGCATTGCTCCACCACAGCCTCCCCCCACCGCCTGGCTCCCGAAGCATCAGCTACATCCCCTGGTTATTCCTCCCATTTTGCAGAAACCCTTTGTAACCTACTTTCTCTCCAGCAATCACGTCATTTCTTTGCTTTCCTTTGGAGAAAAATAATTTTGAGCCCAGACTCCTATAGTCAGTCAAATTAGCATTGTAACATCAGAGCAAAAAATTAGTACACTTTCAGGAACTGTAAAATTTTGACCAACAGATCTTTTCCAAAAGAAAGTGGGTATGCTCTAGCAAAATGAGCACTTCAGCTAACAGGAATGCATGGGATATAGGAAAGTGTTGAACAACGAAATCAGTAAAATGTATAGTTATTGCTATATAATTATTAACTGTAAAAAATGAATAAGCAAAAACAATTGGAGACTAAAATCTCAGAGTATTATAAGGAAAGTTATGAGTGTTTCTGGGGCATAAGGTGAAAAGTAGGGACCTCCCTGGTGGCGCAGGGGTTAAGAATCAGCCTGCCGATGCAGGGGACACGGGTTCGAGCCCTGGTCTGGGAAGATTCCTACATGCCGCGGAGCAGCTGAGCCCATGCGCCACAACTACTGAGCCTGCTCTCTAGAGCCCGCGAGCCACAACGACTGAGCCCGCGTGCTACAACTCCTGAAGCCCATGCACCTAGAGCCCGTGCTCTGCAACAAGAGAAGCCACCGCAATGAAGAGTAGCCCCCGCTCCGCAATGAAGAGTAGCCCCTGCTCGCCACAGCTAGAGAAAGCCCACGCCCAGCAACGAAGACCCGACACAGCCAAAAGTAAATAAATAAACAAATAAATAAATTTTTTTTTTTAAAAAAAGGTGAAAAGTAAAGGCAGCCTAAGTTTTTTATCTTGCTTAGAGAATAGGTTTTGAATAAATCTAGCTGTTGTTAGAAAAATGTAAGTTTACGTTTGTTTGTAAAATGTAGGGGTACACTCCAGAGGAAAGAACGAAAGGGGGGAAGAAAGAAGATCATAGAGGAAAATCTGTCATACCCTTTATGCACCTGATATAAGTCAAAATTATAAGCAACATACAAGGAGAAATGGACCCAATAAGAGTATATGTAATACATCTCTCTCTCAGAGATAAACAGATCAGGTAGACAAAAGTATGATATACATTTGAATAACTTCATTAACAAGTTTACTGTAATAGAAATATACAGAACAATATATGCCCTCTTTATATTATTTTCAAAAATAAATGGACAGTTAAAAGATCTAACTGGATATTACAGGTTCCAAAGTAAATCTCAACCAATTTAGTGAAAAGCAGAAATCACATAAGACGTATTTTCTGTCCGCAAGAAAATAACTTAAGAAATCAACAACAGAAGGATAAAAAGCAGAAATCGTCCCACTTGGAAATTAATCCACCATTCTGAATTTTTACTGAGGAAATCAAAATCACTTTTAAAAATAATAATAAAAGTACTACATTCAAAAATTCATGGGAGGAGAGTGATGTCAGGGAAGATGGTGGAGTAGGAGGCTCCAGGAATCCATCTACCTAGACAGCACTTGTACTGGCAGAAACTGTCTGAAGGAGCTGTTTTGGAACTCTGGAGTCTGAAGGCTTGCTGCTTCCAGGGGAAGGCTTGGCTGGTTAGTTGTGATTAATTTCCATCCATCCTTTGTGGCTGCGCATCCTCCAGGCCCTTGGCAGACAGCCATGCCCGCGTTCCTCGTGCAGCTTGCTGGAGCCAGAATGGGCAGTGCGGGCCCGGGCCACGCATCAGGCTTCTTGATTGCTGAGGGACAGGCACTGGCCGCCACTGTCTCAACCCCAGAGTATTTAAAGGAGCAACCCCTGTGGAGCTTTTGTTGCCTCTTCTTTCCCTCTGTGCTCTTTTGGAAGCCGGACATTTAAGGGTTAGGACATTCAAAAGCAAGCATATATACAGGGGAATTTAGAAAGCCACCACACATGGCCAGGGAAGGGTGCAGGCTCAGAAAAGATGTGAGCAGGCCTCACGTGTCCCCCTCAGGCTGGTCCCCAGCCCAGAGACGGCAACAACAAACAGCAGCACCAGGAGATGAGGAGGATCTGATTTCCAGAATTACCACAGTATAAGGTTTAAATGTCCAGTTTTCAGCAGAAAATCACAAGGCATACAAAGAAATAGGAAGACGTGTCTGGCAGCTAAAACTGGCCTCAACAGACAGCAGTGTGACGGCATCAGTTCATCTCTGACCTTTAGCTTTATTGTGGAGGCTGCTCTCAAGCTTCTCAAGTGCCACTCACGCGTTGCGGAGGTTTTGTTTCTATCTCCGAGGCTTTCAGAGGATAGAAGCTGGGTCTGAAGGCGTTTGCCTCCTTCGTGAGTGACTTGGTTACGTCCTCCTCCTTTCCTTCCATGGCCCCCAGGCTGTCCTCACCTCTTCACCTCCCTCTTTTAATCCACCTCTGTGCTCTGATTAGCAGGTGCCATTCTTTCCATTGTTTTGCAGTAATGGAAGCTTCAGCTTCAGAATGGATGTTCCAGATTCTTCATTATCAAGATTTTGCCGCATTTGCTTCAACTTTCCATGTCTTTTCTTTGCTAACTTAACTCTCTTTCACTTTGTTAAAAGACAAACTAAAGCATATTAAATTTTATTTGAGGAAAAAAATCAATTCAAATTGGGCTGCACCGAAGCAGAATCTGTTTGGAGGCGTCACCAGTAAGAGCCGAGGGGAACCTTGTCCAGAGAGGAGGTGAAGCAAGGCCAGGAGGTTTCGGACTGGCTGAAGCTCATAGCCTCTCTGGCTGCTTGTGATGGGTTGTCCTTAGGTTTCGATTCCTTAATTTCAAGGCATTTGAGGGTTACAGTTTTGGTTTGCTTACTTAAGGCTTCTAAGGCCTTGGAGCCAAGTCAGTCTGATGGCCTCTTTGTTTAATTTAACAACCTCTACACACTGGGTCTGTCTCTGGCCTGTGGTGAGGAAGGTTGTGGCCTTCACTCTCTAAGGAGGTCGGTGTGGGTGAGCTTCTAAGGAAAGGCCTTAGGCCTGGCCCTCCTGATGGGCCCCAAGTCGGGGAGGTCCAGCACCCAGCCCAGCTTCTTGGCACACACCTGACCACCAGCAAGAGCTTCCAAGGAGCCCCTGCTCAGAGCGGTGGGGGAAGCCAGTCCATCTCCAGCGCGCCCCACCTGCCGAGTGGACGGTGACGTGAAGCTAATTCACATCTTTCAGATCCGGAAAACTTTTCTCAAATGATTCTGTGATGATTTCTTCCTTTCATTTTCGCTGCTCTCAATTATTTGTCTCAGAGGTTAGACACTATATTCTGAGTCCTATAATTATATTTTCCTCCTAATATCTTTTTGTCTTTTTACTCTCCTTTGTGGGAAATTTCCTAAACTTTCTTTTCTTTTTTTTTTTTTTTTTTTTTGTGGTATGCGGGCTCCTCTGTTGTGGCCTCTCCCGTTGTGGAGCACAGGCTCCGGACGCGCAGGCCCAGCGGCCATGGCCCCAGCCGCTCTGCGGCACGTGGGATCCCCCCAGACCGGGGCGTGAACCCGGTTCCCCTGCATCGGCAGGCGGACGCGCAACCACTGCGCCACCAGGGAAGCCCCTAAACTTTATTTTCCATCCTTTCTATTAATTTTTTAATTTTGCTGTTTTTAAATTCTGCGAGCTCAACATACTTAATTTTTATCACATTTTTTTCTTTGTGTCAAGACTGCACGTTTTCTCTCACATCTGAGATTAATTACACCTGTAAGTTTGTTTTATTTTGTTTCCCTTCCTTCATAGACTGTCCTTCCAAGTTTCTTTTTCTGTATGTTTGTTTTGGTCTCTGTTTTTACTTTAGTTTTTTTTTTCTCAGATGCCAGGTGATGCTTGAGTGTCTGCTCTTGTTGAAGAGTCAGGCATTTAAAAGGGGATTGGAAGTCTGTGCCTGGCGGGGCTTCCACCCGCCATCTCCTCAGTCATGGGACGCTTGTGGAAGCCCTGACACTGGAATCCTTCGCTCTCTTACCTCGGGTTGGTCAGTTTCCTTAGAGCAGAGACCTCTAGTTTCTTCTGGAGACACAGAAGGGATGATGTGGTTGAGAAAATCTGAAGCTCTGCGTGACCTTTGGAAACAGGGTGGGGGGCCTTGGAATAACCCCCAGGTTTCTGACTTGTGTTGGGTTAAGATTTCAGTACCGTTGACTTGGAAGCATGGGGAGGACAGCAGTAACCTGTGGGTGTGTTGCCCTTGAGACGCCGATGCCGCACACGCACACAGATGCAGGCACACGCGGCGGGCACATTGGTGGAGAACGAGGAACAGCGCCCACAGACCGTGGAGAAAGGGGAGGTTGAGGGAGAGCTGCCTGGGGGGGCAGGAGGAGTTGGGTGCAAGTGCCCTGGGCCGCGGGGAGGAGCGTTTCAGAGGAGAGGGGCTGGCACCTTCCAGCATCACCGAGGCGGGAGTGACCCACAAAATAAGGATGATGTTGAGCCCTGAGGACAGCAGGGGTCACACGGAAGAAGCACGTGGTTGGTGGCGTCAGATCAGGAGACCCATCGTGGGCCTCCAAAGCCACACTCAGTGAGGGGGCACCCCCTGGGCAGGGGGTCCTTCAGCTTCTCCTAGACCCTCCTCCACGTGCAGGCAGCACAGCACCCATGCAGACACACACGGCCTCAGGTGTGATGCTCCCTGTGGAGGGAACTGCAGCTGACACACCCCTCCTTTCCTGCTCACCCTCCGCACACCCAGGCCCTCCAGCTTAGGAAGCTGTCCTGTCCCGGCAGGAAGAGCGGGCTGGCTCAGAAGATGCGGTTGCCACGGAGACTCACGCAGTCACTTGTGTTCCAGGCAGCGCAGCCAACGCCCGCCTGCTGGGTGGGACAGAACCCTGTCACCGTTGGAGAGAGAAGTGTTTTAAAACTTGGACATTGAACACAGAGCCTCTGGCTTATCTACGGTCAAGACGCATCGTAAAATACACTGTGTTTCACACGTTACTGGCACCCAGTCCAAGACGTACATGGGATGTGGTGTGTGTTTTAAACTCCGTTCCCCTTGTGCATTTCACAGGCAGCGGGTAGAGAAGGGAGCCAGGAAGACAAGGCAGAACTGAAGACACTCACGGAAAACCACCAGCGACATGTCGCCCAGAAGCATCACTGCAGCTTCACCCCGAATACAAGTATCGTCCTAACAGTGAATGTAAATGCAGAGACACTCGTGGGAGAGAACGGAGTGGGGAACTCAGCCACTGCAGGAGTCCTCTGGTCGGCCGCACAGCAGAGGCCTCGATGTCTGTCCAGAGGGCGTGGTTACAGCTCCTGCTTCATTTCCACAGAGCCCAGTGCGCGCGCGTTTTCATACAGCTCTCCTTGAGTTAAAAACACGATTTCACAGAAAGTTGCTTTCTCACAGTGGTGGGCCCAGGCCTCTGACATACAAGGATCCTTGTAAAATGCATGGATGTGTCCACGGTACAGCTTTTAGGTTTTGATTCCTTGTTTAAATTTGTCAGAAAGGCCATTTTGTCAGGAGTTAGAGTTTTCCACTGGTGAGTGGAAATGACTGGTTTGTGGTGACCGTTTTGCTCCTAGGAATTAGCCAGACCTCATCATTAAAGGAGACACGTGCAAGAACCAGGGAAAAGCTGTGACCCACCCAGGAGGGGGGCACCAGGGCCGCATTCCATGTGCTCTGTTCCTCGGCACCGTCCACAGGGTCCACAGGGAGACCTGCGGCTGTATAGATGGTCTGGTTGGGTTTGCCATCTCTCTTCGTGTCAGAACGGTGATCTGTGATACAAGTTTGTGGTTTATGCCAAATATAAATGATTAGTCTGTTACTAATGAGAAAACATGACTGACTCCTTTGCTTCTGTTTTTCCTTTGGACCTGTAGTTAAAGTTCTAGAGTTGGAAAGGCCTTGGGGCTCTAACCCAGGCCTCTTAGGGAACAGACGACTCCCACGCGGTTACCGTGGCAACAGCAGGTCTGGTCCTGGCTCTGCCTGGCCGCCTCCTACATTGTGGCCCTGCTGTCCTCATCTTCAAATGTAAGTCACACGGACTCCCTAAAAGGAAAAAAGTGATTTCTGTGCTGATTTGTTGTTCTTCTAATGTTATTTAAATTCGTGCAGACACGCATTAGACCTTCCTTATATGCTCACAGCTCTTCCTTAATACAGCCTTCAATCTAAGACATGATGTAGATGAAAGGAAGCTAAATTATGAAGCAAATAGTGTCAGCATCACAACCCCAGGAGCTCTCCGTGGGCTGCCGTAGCGTGTGCTGGAGGAGGGCTTTGCCGCGACAGTGACGGCACGGCGAGGGGGGGGGGGCCTTGAGGGGAGCGAGGCTCGGGGCACCCTGCCCCGGCGCCCACCCACCCCTGCAGCTGTGGTGCGGTGGGTCCTTCCTGTGCCTCGCGCCCCTTGGTACCAGGCTGGGAGTCACCCCGTTCGCTGCGCCCTTGAACTGGTAGAGCTTCTGGGGGACTGGGTTGCAGGAAGGCTCCTGCCTGAACTGTGCTGTGGGAGTTTCTGAAGCAGCAACGTGTGTGTGATCCGTGGAGGAACACAGCACGGCAGGGATGCCGTTTCCGTCTGACGTAAAGTGCGCTTTTTTAAAGTACTAATTAGTCGGATTTTATACATCTGATTTTTTTTTCAGGTTTCAACACCCAGAATTTGGTTATGTTCATTTTTTTCCATCCTTTGAACTTCTTGTTTAAAATTTCAAGCTCTTTCAGGCACCTGCCACAACTTAGGAAGAAAAATAAATAAGCAGGCACCACTATTTCCTGACTCACAAAAAAGAAAAAAACAATGTTGCAAAAGGGAAACGAAGCACATGTGTGAGGCAGGTCTGTGTTTTGTACGTGGTGTTGAAGCTTCGGCTGGCGACACACGGGGGACTGGACGTCCTCGCCGGTCTTCAGCATCGGCCTGGCCTAGCGCCCAGTGAATTCCTCACCCCGCTGTCCTGCCGGCTTGGGAAGGAGCGGGCTTGCGGACCGTGGTGTTGTCAGACCGTGAACCGTGTCCCTTGGTGGAAAGCGGGACCCCGAATGCCATGCTCCGGGGAAGCCGCAGGTCCGGGGCGGAGCGGGGACCCGGCCCGCTCGCAGGTGCTGCGTTCGGGGGCTCCGCAGGGCCTGATGCTCGTAACTCCCTGCTGTTTGATGCCAGCGTGACCCGCGGCCGAGCCGGCTGCCTCCCTGTTGGTGTAGCAGAGGCTGCCTCGTGGCTTCTTCCGTGGCTCCCGTCTCCCAGTTGTTCTGGGAGCTCCTTGTGAAGCGTTAAGAAGGGCTGGAGCTGGCTCTGCAGACTGACCGTGAGACCCCCTCCACGGAGCTGAGCCAGCCAACAGTTGGCAAACGCTCCCTCGCGTCGCGGTCCTGTGTGGCTAGAAAAGCTACTCCTTCACGGTCTCCGGTGGCACCAAGGCCGTGGCTCGTGTCTCCTCCTCACTGTCCCCGGCCAGCCGAGCCCGCCTTCCGCGGAAGCAGCGCGGCGCGGCAGGGTGGTTATAGTTGTGAATGAGGAGGTGGATGGCGAAAGCCGGCTTTCTTGGAGGTTGGGTAAAGCCTGAAGTTGACTTCAACCTTCTCTTTTCGGCAAGTTGGCTGAACTAAAAAGAAGGAGAAGCAGCAGCCTCTCCAAACCAGACTGGTCTTCGCGTCTGTGTGGTTCTCCCGGAAAGCCTCTCTCCTGGGGAGCCAGGTCAGCGCCCACAGGACACGCAGGGAGTTGCGGGGGAAACGTGTGCCGGTGCCGACGACCAGGGCCCCGCGGGCACCCAGGTCAGCGCCCACCTCTGCCCGGATGTCAGAGCTGGAGGGCAAGGGCGTCCGGCAGGCAGTGACTTGAGGGCAGGAGGGAGCGAGGCCCACTGGTCACGGCTTCACACCTGGACACTTGTCTCCACTAGAGCCACTGAATGTTAGTAAAGCTGAGCATCCGGGGGAAACCTCTTCCGGGAAGGTTCGATGGGCTGTAGGTTTTCTCGTTGGCTGTTTCACAGTTCCGTCGTCTCCGAAGCCCACTTGCTTTGAGGCGCATCTGGCACCACGAGTAGTAAAACGCTGTGCGAGATCCGTCTCGTGGTTTGATTCAGCCTCTCCAGCCTGTCAGGCCTTTGCGTTAGCAGCTAGCTCAGAGGTTTGTGTAAAATGGCGTGAGCTAGACTCTCCCTTTTCTTGATCCGTGTAGCTGTTGAAATTCAGGAAAAGCAGATAATTCGATTAAATTAAGCCACCAGCCTGTCTATTGAATCAAATGTTCAAGCCACAGCCCTTAACTTCGGATCCAGACCAAGATAAAAGCCTGTCACGTGTGAAGAGATAGTGAAATAGTCTGAGCCACTGATACGCATCTGGTGTCACCCCAGCCTTCCTGTCCCAGGCAGCAGGGCAGTGACAGGTCACCGTGTGCCCGGGCGAGGGGGATGCAGTCAACTCGAAAGGAGGAAATTGTCTAATACCTGTGGCGTCGGTCTTGAGCAATCCGCTTCTGAGAAGACAGTAGTGCAGTGGCGGAAGGGATCACGACTCAGCATGAGTCACCCATTTAAGGTTACAGAATTTTCTTTCTTTCTGAAAAGGTTTTCCCAAAGAGTCATGCTCTTCCCCCCCCCCCCTTAGAAATCCTCCTCTTCCTTTGCTCTTTTCTGATATTCTGGGTTTCAGCATATTTCCTTCTAACAGTTGGACCTTTCCAAGTCTTAAAGCTGGATTAAAATCGTTCTAATCCTGGATGGTATGTAGCGAGGTTCAGTCCCTGGCCCTCATAAAAACGTTCACAGCACATTATAATGAGCTGATTGTCAAACTGAATATTTCTGAGCTTGTGTGGACAGATGTCAGGAAAATCACCTTGTTATGTTGGATACTGAAGGATTCTCTTTCACAGAGAGCAGCAGATCATCACAGTAGACTCCCAGGCTTTGGTGGACGCTAGCAAGTACACAGATCGTAGAAAATGTGCTTTTCATCCTCTTAGGAACAGTTCTCATTCTTACTGGTCTTAGACCCCTTTTATACCTAGAAACTATTGAGGACTCTAGGTTACTGCATTGAAAATTAAAAATGATAAAAAAAAAAACCCTTAAATGTGTATTTATTAATTCATTTAAAAATAGCATATTTCCCCCAAAAAAATTAGTGAGAAGAGCAGCATTCTTTTGCACTTTTGCAAATCCATTTAGTGTCCAGTTTTAGGAAAGACAGCGGACCGTCTGCAGCAGTGCGCCATTCGTCTGAGAGAAAAGGAGGACCAGCCCCAGGCCTGTGGCTCAAGAGCAGGAGGCCTCTGGTGGCCTTTTCGGAGATGGACAGGCTTCCTGGAAACCATCCCAAACTCCACAGGCAGGAGTTCTCTGAAGGCAACTGCAGTGGAATCTGAAACCGCTTCAGTAACTCCGGCCCAGCGTGTGTGACAGGCATTGGTCTGCCCTGCGCTGTGGGCGCACAGTTGTGTACCCTGCTTGGTCATGTGGAAAACACTGGCTCTCTGAGTTCTGCAGTCTTCCAAACGCTGGCATGTTTCCTTATGTGAGAGTCACACTTGCTGCTGTCGCCCGCAGCCCCGTCTGAGAACTCTTCCGTGCGGACACCCTCCAGCGGCTGTGGCTCACACAAGGGCTCCCAACTCTAATTGTTGCTTGAAATTTCAGATTTCGTCATCGGCAACAAAACTCTTTTTGTGTTGTTTTCCCTGAATTGACAACTTCAGCACCTCTGGAAAGGGAAAGTGGGAAGAGATACGGGTTAGAATTTAATGCGTTAAAAAAGGCATCAGAAACAAAATGGCCAAAAGCTAACGCAGGACAGCCTGGAGGAGGCGTGGATGGAGGTGTGGGAGCCTGGGGACAGCGGGGAAGCCACGTAGGTTGACGCAGCTGTTCTGTGGGCAGATGTACTGACGTGGCACTTGTGTGGGAGACTGTCCCCAGGGTCCAGATAGGAATTTACTCTCGTCCTGTCCATACAAAGCTCATTCTGAGTCGGGCAGCCCGAGGAAAAGGGAGTGTCCGACTTACAGGGGCCACAGGACACGTTCAAATGCAACTGGAACAGAGGAAAGTGTGGCGTGTGCAGGGGTCTTCTCCCGTCGGCCGGGCTGGAGGCTGATGCTTAAACCTCCCACAAAGGGGGTCAAACCAAATGCGATGAATATTTACAAACAGCACAAGACGCAGAATCGCAGGGTCACCCACTGGCCAGTGGCCAGGCAGCGTGACCACATGCTTCCCGCCCTCGAGTCCCAGAAGTCCCCACGAGGACCTGTCTCTGCCCCACCCCGTCCCTGAAGACACTGAAGGAGACGTTTAATTCTCCTCCATCCCACAGGGAGGTGTGCTGCTCCTGTAAAAGCCACAGGCACAGCCCGGGGCTGGCAGGGCTGCCCACTAGGCTCCGGGCCCCTGGTCGTCACGTCCCACCCGGCTAACTGAAGCCCAGCTGCACACACGGCGTTAATCTCCGTGACGCAGCACCAAGGGGAGGGCAGGGAAGGAAATGTCAGGGTACCAGGGCGAGCGCCCTGCCCACCCTCCATCTGTGCCCACGGCAGGGCTTACGGGAGCATATGCTGCCTGTCGCTCACTGACCATCTGCTCCGAGTTGCTGAAGTGTCCCCGTTACCGTGGCAACACAAACACTCCCTGGTCAGGTTTCACTTTTATCTGTGCTCTGGAATGGGGCTGGGGAGGGGTCGGGTCTTCCTTCCTCCAGGCCCTCCTGCCCCTCCCTCAGCGCTCCCTCCACCTCTGGCCTGGCCCTCTCCCCCAGCTGGGAGCACGTACTGTTGGAAGTAGAGCTGGCCAGTCTGAGAGCTGGGTGGCCGTGTATTTCTGTTCGCCTGGCGCCTGACTCGAATGGACCCTTCCCCAGATTTCAGGCTGGTGCCTGAGGGCTGAGTCTCTGCCCGCACGGGAGAGCTCCAACTGGCTGGGACACTGCCTCTCGGCCAGGGAACGTCTGTCCACCCACGCGGTTTGGGGAGCTGGCTTAATGGGACAAATGGGTGGGCTTTCGTCGGCTGTTAGCAGGACCGTTTCGTGGGCCCTGTTGTGGGATCCACATCCCTGCCGGCAGCACCAGGGGGCTCGTTGCAGGGGGCGCAGCTGCGGAGCCTCCTAGAGAGTCCGTGTTTTCAACTGGGGTTGAGAGCTGCTGAAGGGAGCGGGCAGGTCGCAGCCTCCTCTCCCCCTAGGTGTCAGGTGGTGAGACTGGAGCCCCCCATCGGGAGGCTAGGAGGGGTCTAGGGCAAAGCCAGACCTTTGCTATGTTACCCCCAAACTGGGTCCCCCTCTTGGTGAGCTCCAACCAAGCCCAGCGCGGGAGAAGGAAGGATTGATTGCTTGCAGCAAGTAAGGAGAGCACCGGGGATATCTCCCAAAGCAGCAAAACGGGGGATGTTTTAAGCTAAGGGTACGTGCGTCTTCATGAGGGGGCTTGAGCAGAGAATTCAACGTAGAATTGGGCAAAGGTGGACACAGCCCAAGCTTTAGTTGAGTGAAGTCGGGAGGGTCAACATCATCACTCTTCGTCCTCCTGGGTGGGGGACTTAGTTCCTGCAGAATAACTCAGGCTGTGGTGTACGTCCCTTGGGGAGGAACTGGGGCTCTGTTTTATCGCTGGTCTGTTGCTTCTTGCCTGCTTTTCCTTTGTGCCTGCGCTCCCCACCTCCGTTAAGAGCGTTAACTGCTGAGACCTGGTCAAAGGCAAGCGCTGTGTCCAGGTTCAGATCACAAACGGCTTAGGCCAAAAATGGCTTCTTAGGTCAAGAAAGCCGTGCCTGGTTCTTTCTCCAGGGACCCCCCACCCTGTCTGCTTACAGTTACTTTCTTTTTTGAGAACTGAGGGATGCGGAGATTCTGTCTCTCCCGCTGGTTCTTGTCTGGCTGTGACCTTGGGCTGCTTGTCTCCGTCAGGACGGGCATGTGTGTCCGAGGCGCTCCCACCGGGCGCCACACAGACCTGCACGAGGAGGCCCCGCAGGCTGGTGAGCTGCGCACGCAGGGCCCGCCCGCAGGCTTATCAGGAGAGGGCAGAGCGTGGCAGGTCCTCCCAGAAACAAGGGCGCCAGGCCGCCCTCCGTATTCCCCAATTGGCGGAACCACCCAGAGCCGGGACCAGGCAGGAGGGCAGCACGGGACCTACTCCAGGGTTTCTGGGGCCCCCTCAGCGCTTTGTCAGCCGGACCCTGGGCGCGGGCAGGAGTGGATGCCCAGGCAAGACCTGCGGCATCTCAGGTCTCCAGGGAGTCACTGGGAAGCCAGGGACCCAAGTGATTCCATGCGGTATAGGAAGCCACCTCTGGGGCGGAGTCAGCCTCTCGTGGCCAGACTCACCCACCCAAGCCTCTCCTGAGATGCCCGCCCCGCGCAGAGCCCCCGGCTGCCGTGGTGGCGGCGCCCCCAGAATTTCACAAAATCTGCTGTAAAGGTTCATTTGTGGCTCGAGGACGTGACTTCCCTCAGACCCAGGGGCTGGGTGTCACCACGAGGGTCTTGGTCCCCGCGGTCACTTCGTCAGCACGGTCCCCCAAGCTTGGCAGTGGCCCTCAGCCTCCCGCATCTCACTGCCCGCCAGAGTTAGTTAACCGTCCGCACCCTAGCCGGGCCCCGAAGCCACCTCCTGCCTGGCTCCCTTCCATCTCCAGTCACCGCCCGGTGCTCGACCGCAGGCAGGTCCTCCTCACTTCCTGGAACCAAGAAAGCAGGTGCTTGGCTGCTTATTAAGTTACATTTTCCTGGCCTTTCACCATGGCACCTGTGAGCATAAAATAGTGTTATTTAAATAAAATCTGGCCTTCAGCTTCCAAATTAACGAACAAACATTGCTGGGCACCAAATGGCCTTAAGAGCAAGTCAAACTTGGAATTTTACCGAAAGCGAAACTCCTATTAGACTTTATTATCTCCACGGCTTTTTAAAAAATAGGGATTTCTTCATAATATTTCAAGTATCTTTTAATTTCCAGCAGATGCACATAAAAGACCCATAAAGGGTGGAAAATGCTGATTTCCCTCTGTGCCATTTCCCCTATCTGTTCCAACATTATTTAAGCCATCGCAAACGTAGAAAGAAAGCGAAAATAACATTGACACGGAAGAGATCAGCAAAAACAAAAACTATCGGGCTTCCCTGGTGGCGCAGAGGTTGAGAGTCCGCCTGCCGATGCAGGAGACGCGGGTTCGTGCCCCGGTCCAGGAAGATCCCACATGCCGCGGAGCGGCTGGGTCCGTGAGCCATGGTCGCTGAGCCTGCGCGTCCGGAGCCTCTGCTCCGCAACGGGAGAGGCCACAGCGGCGAGGGGCCCGCGTACCGCCAAAAAAAAAAAACGAAAACTATCAACTAATCTAATGTATAAGCAAGTGTGAAAATCCTAAGTAATTAGCAAACAGAATCCAGCAGTGTGTTAAAAAGATTATACACTAATAAGGAACTAAGTGTTTTTTTTCCAGTGAAGTAAGAACGGGTCAATACTAGGTCTTAGTAGAGCAAAAGATAAAAATGTCTCTATAGGTGCTGACAAACATTGGATGAAATTCAACATCCACTCTCAGCTTTTAAAACACTCCTAATAAAACAGAAATTGATGAATACGTCTCTAATATTATCAGTGCTGTCTCAGCCTGAAAGCTCACATCCTGGGGAACCCTGGAAACACCGGGAAGAAGACAGACCCTCACAGTCCCACAGCCCCTTCACACAGTTGTGGTGGTTCTGGCCCATGCAGTTCAGTCAAGAGAAAGAAAGCGCAAAAGTGGGAGAGGATGAGGTAAAGTGATGACTCCTTACAGGTTATTTCATTGTATATCTGGACAACCCTAGAGAAGCAGCTGAAAGCTATGTACAAAAATATAAGAGAATTTGGCAAAGTCATCAGCAGGCTTCCTGTCTGGAAACAAGAACCACTAGGAGATATGATCGAAGAGAAGGCTTCATTTCTCGCAGCATCACAAAAAAGATAAAACTATATAACAATGTGGTTAGGAAGAAATATGGAAGTTCTACAGCAAGAAAACCGTACAGCACCTCTGAGGAACGCGTGCACTTGGGTTAGAGGACGTATCATAAAGATGCCAGTTTCTGCAAAGTTAATCTGTACACATAGTGCAACCCCAACTAAAATGTTAACTCTTTTTAACTAGACAGGTTAAATCTAAATTTGTGTGAAAAAATAAAAATAGGACCAATCTAAGAGAAAAAAATAATAGAGGAATTAGCTCTCTCAGATATTAAAACACATTTTGAAGTTATATTTTAAACTCTATGTTACTGGCAAGTGGATAATTAGGAAGTCCAGAAACAGACCCAGAATACATGTAATTTATGATAAAAGTGTTTAAATCATTGGGGGAACCTGATTTTCCTGTAGTGGTGTTATGTAGACAAACATCTTGGAAGACTATCAAGCTGGCCCTATACTTCATCAAAGTTAATTCCAGACAGATCAATGACCTAAATGCTAAAGAAGAGAAACGGACGTGTGCTGAAAGAAACCACAGGAGGGTTTTTTATGTTATATGGGAAGGCCTAAATATAGCACAAAACCGAGAAGCCATAAGGATATGAACAAAAAGATGACATAAGAATAAAAATACTCTGCGTGGAACTAAACCATCACCATAAGCCAGTCAGAAGATAAAGATAAGCTGTAAAAAATACTTGTAACTCATATCAGAAACAGAGAGGAGTTTCTTTGTTATTTAAGTCAATAATAAAGAGACCAATAGGTCAATGAGGAAAAGGAGGCAAAGGACGTGACAGACAGCTCACGAGAAGGAAGTAGAAGTCGCCCTTAAACGAAAAGATGCCCAACTTTTCTCATAAAACTCCCCGAGCGACCGTGTTCCACTGGGGTCAGGCTGGGCAGGCAATACGAAACCCCTCCCTTCTCAAGGGACGAAGGTTTGGCGTGTCCATCAGAACTCTGTTTCCGCGAATGTGTTCCACAGGCACGGCCACACGTGTGTGCGGTGACACGTGTGTGGCTGTTCGTGGCCGTGTTGCCCGTGGGCCCGCCCTCATCCGCAGATGCTGTTGCATGTCACCTGCCCGCTGGGCGCCGGCCCCGCACAGCGGAGCTCGGAGCCCAGCGTTGTGGCCACCAAAACCCTCACCTGAGACTCGGACCCGTGGACCCCGTCGTTTCCCGTTAGGACCCCGATATGAAGGGCCGGCTTGGGACAGGTGTGACCCCCAGAGCCCTCGGTGGCTTTGTGAGCCCCGAGTCATGGGGCCCGAGCCCCTGCAGGTCACAGGCCATCCCGAGGGCCCTTGTCCCTCCAGAGTCCCTGCCCCTCACGCCCGTACCCGCACTGTCGTGGGAGACTTCACCAGGGCCCGGAGCAGCCTGGGCTTGGGAGGGGGGGCATCCACAGGGGCCGAGGAGCTACCAGCTGGGTGTTCACTGAAACCACGAGGTGCGTTCAAGTTTCCTTATTTACATTTCAGCGTGTGTCTGGGCGAGGCTTTTCTCCCTGCGGGTTAATTTGCAGAGAAAACACTGCAATTCAGAAGCATGTCCAAATTGAAAAGGCACAGAAACGCCGGAACTGCCTTTTCTGATCACTTATTCAAATTCATAGGGCTGTCTGAGCAGGACCCTTGCTCCGGGAGGTCAGTGGAGCTGAGGGACTTTGACCCCACGGAGAGCTGGAGCCTTGCCTTTCCGCTCTGAGGACGGACCCCTTCTCCCAACACAACCCACGTCACCCGAATGAAGCAGTGATCGCATGGGATGAAGTCACCCGGAAAAGACGAGGACGCTGGACATATGTATGTTGTGGAATAAACTCCAGGTGAACAGAATTGAAAAGCCTTGGAACTAGGGACCCGGGTTTAAGGTTGAGGTCTCCAAGTCTGTGAACCTGCCCCTCTCCCAGCGACGCGAGTCCCATGCCAGATACAGGCTGGCACCAGGTGGGCCCAGCTCGGGGGCTCGACCGGGCTGGCAGGAGGCTGTCCCCTTGTCCGGGGTCTGTAGCTCTGCGGCACCTGCCCACTGTCCAGACGCTGTCCTCCTCCCCGAGCTGACCATCTCCCCCTGGAGCCCGGCTCCAGTTTCCAGCTGTTCCCACGGATCTGAGAAGACACTAGGGTTTGCACAGCAGCCGAAGAGCCTTTTTCATTCTGGAGGATCTGTAACAGGTGGGAAACCAATCTCCCAAACGAGCCTCGTTGACTTCTTCCCTCTGTGCCTGTTTCTTGTGGGGAGAACAGCATCTGGTTTATAGAAGCTACAGCCGCGGCCTCTACACGTAGTCGGGCCGCAAAGCCAGGTCTGATTGCCCAGCTCAGTTTTAGTTTTGCCCACAGAGGTAGCTGTTCTGTTTTGGCTGTGTGATTGTGACGATGGGTACTTTAAACGTCTGGGCTAAATGAGGCAGATGCGTCTCTGTAAGCGTCTTTGCTGAGCACACAGAGACCCTGCACTGTGACTGTAAGTGGCCTCGGCCACTCGCCCAGCGGTCCTGTCGGCTGCTCTTTGTGCAGGGGGCCAGGAGACCCCCTCAGCCCCACGTCGGGTGGACTGCAGAGGAGGTGGAGAAGATGGGAGGGGCTGGGGTTCCCATCACAAACACTCCCTGCAGCACGTCCAGCTCACGGGGGCTGGACCCCACTCCCCAGCCCCACACATGGTTCTCTGAGCCAGTCCTGTTTTCCCCCAGGGCCCCAGCAAGGCACAAGCCGACCCTGATTTCCATAAGAAACTGCAGCCAGCATGAGGGGCCGGGGCCATGTGGCCAAGGTGGTTGGGAGACTGGCTGTGTGACTTTCAGCAAGTTACTTACCCTCTCTGAGCCTCAGTTCCCTCAGCTCGGAAAGCATGACAACACTGGGTATCATGTAAGGACCGGCGTGCAGTGCCCAGCACGCGGGAGGTCGGAACAGTCGCGGCTTTCCTCCCTCCCCCGCCCCCGGTGGGACGTGGGCCCAAAGCTCGATGTCACTGGGGGTCACCCTTGAGCCGTGGTTCTTGCTTCCCAGCGGATACGCCGCGCCCGCCCCGTGGGTTCCTCAGCAGTGGGGATGGGGGCAGGGCAGGAGGAGGTGGGGCCCGGGGGCCACAGACGTGCAGCCCCATCTGCCTGGGAGCCAGGCGGCAGTGCCGTTGCTGTGTTTGTGTCCAAAGCCCATGTTTCACCGCAGAACCTGACAGTATGTGGATGGGATACTCGGGTGATCGCTTTGACAACAGGCACCTCTAAATCCTCTGTCCCGGCAGATCCGCAGCGGCCTCGCCCTCCTGGCGAGAATGGTGCCGTGTTGCCCCATCTACTGTGTGTGTGTGTGTGTGTGTGTGTGTGTGTGTGTGTGTGTGTGTGTGTGTGTGTGTGTGTGTCTTTTTGC
>NC_041223.1:558699-618874 GCF_002837175.3 Physeter macrocephalus | reverse complement strand
GTGCCGTGTTGCCCCATCTACTGTGTGTGTGTGTGTGTGTGTGTGTGTGTGTGTGTGTGTGTGTGTGTGGTGTGAATTAAATCTCTCGGCAGCTGCTGCCCATGCAAGGCCAGCCAGCTTTGCTTTCTCCTCTTCCCCCCAGGAGAAGTGGCCTTACCTGACTCAGCAGGGGTTTGCGGAGTGTCCACTTGCAGCTTCCCAGGCAGGGGTGGGGTCACTGCTCAGCCGGCCACCACCTGGCCTCTCCCCGGCGCAACTCAGGCAGAGCTGGAGCTCTCTGGGCCGCCGCGATCCCCCCGCCGAAGGAGTGCCCGTGACTTTGGGGGAGGCAGCGTCCCTGCCCTCTTCTGAGCGGGAGCCATACGACCCTGGGCCGGGGAGCAGGCAGAGAGGGCAGTGGGGCTGGCTCATCGCCACCCGGCTCTGCGCGTGCGAGAGAGGACAGAGGAGGGCGCGGCCAGGCACCTTCCTCACCTCCGAGCGGGGGCGGGGGGGGCGTCCCACCAGCCCCGGGGTCCCTCTGGGGCCGTGTCGGCACTGCCATCCGTGGGTCCCCTGGGGACCAGGGTGGGCCCCCCACTTTTCTGGTAAATTTGGAACGCAGCGGAGATTTACCTCAGCCCCGAGGGGGCGGGGCTCTGGCTCTGACCCGCAGACGCAGGAATCTGCTTTCTTTAAACCAGGGCGGCCATGCACCTGCGCTTGGAGTGGCTGTTCCGTGCGACCCAGACGTTGGGTCAGGTGCTCGCTGACCGCCGAACCAGCCCCTTCGGCCACGTTTCCTCAGGCTCCTGTAGCGGACTGAGTGGATCTCAGACTTTGTGGCCAGAACCACCCAGAGTTCAGGACCAGGCGGGCACAGGAACCTGCATTTCTAACATTTCTGAGGAGCTGCTGGTGCCCCTGGCCCGGGAACCAGGCTTGGGGAACCAGGCTGACATTCAGCTTCAACCCCCGGGCTCGCGGAAGGCGCACGGGGCCCCAGGAGGCAGGAAGGCCCCGGTTAAGAGGTACGTCCTGCTGCTCGAACCTGGACTTGGGTGTAAATTTCCTGGGGATCCTGGTTCAGGAGGCCTGGTCCCCCTTGTGAGCAGAGTTTGACAACACAGACCATCCCAGGGGCCACCTTCTTCTCGGTGCTGGGGACCAGGCCCCGACATCCGCGGCCGCGCTGCGCTCCATATGCCCCCTTCTCGACCGGAGGCCTCTGCCTGAGCCACGGGAGCCTGCTCCGGGGGACTCAGAGCTCCTGCCCGAGCCGGCGGCCGGAACCCCAGACGGCTTAAAATCTCTGCCCTGCCGGCTCTCACCTGCTGATGAGGACCTGGTTAGAGGGCCGGCGGGTCGTGCCCCACCCAGGCTCCGGGCTTACCCACCCGGTGCCGGGACCCACCACCCCACCACCCACCACCCCACCACCCGGCCCGGGACCAGCCGCTGAATCGCCCGAGGGCGACGCCCCCGCCTCACGCTCCGCCCTCGGTGCGGGGGTGGGGGCGGGGCACTTGGGCAGAAGAGTTCCCCCCGCTGCCCCCGCGCTGCGCTCCCGGCCCAGGCTTCCTCCTCTGAAGTTTTCCCTCCCAGCCCCCCATGCAGACGTGACACGTGATAAAGGAAAGTGAGCCCACCTCTGGCTCTTATCTGGGGACATGGGACAGGCGACCCTTCCACCGACCGACCCGCCACGGACACGCCAGGCCCCTCTCTCGGGCGGACGGTGTCCTCCTGCCCTTGTGCTGGCACCACACCAGTGTCACAAATCACAGTGTTTCTGAGCTGAGGACACTCCCGGACGAGCTGGACGACCACGCCCGCCCCTCCAACCGACGGCACGGGCGCAGGGGGAGCGTGCCTGGGCCGCCGCCGCAGAGCAATGTGCCGCCGTGCACCGCTTCACACTTGGACTTCCCACCTGCGAGGGGCCGGCAGGGGGCGCGCAGGACCCTGGCCTCCCTCCCTGGGCTTTGCAGTGGCCACGCCTGCACCTCGGCCAGCAGAGGGTATCACACCTTCCTGCCGGTTCCAGGGTTGCCGGGGCCTCCTCCGAGGGAGTCACAGATCTGCATAACCCAGAGGAGGGGCGGGGTGGCAGCGCAGGTCAGCTGTGGGCCCCCCAGGCCGCAGACCTAACCCCAGCAATGGCTTGGGGTTCCAGGTGCCACCTGGGCGGGCTTGGGCTGTTCCCTGTGGGAATCGCTGCAAAGACACTTCCGCTGCTGGGAAGCGGGTGGGGAGCAAGTTCCGGGGTCTCCAACCCCACAGAGGGGTCTGAACCCCCAAAGCCAGGATTCCATCAGCCTTTGCCCTTGGATCACAGGCCAGACTCGCAGAGCTGCCCCTCAGAACACGGGCTTACTGAGCCAGTTAAGGCAATGGAGCCGTGTGGCCCCGAGGACTTGATGGGGTGAGGGCTGAGGCGGGCTGCAGCCTGAACCTGCTGGCGCGGGGCCGACGTCCCCCAGGCTTCCTGCTCCCCGTCATGGCCCCGGGCCCTGGGCAGCCCTCCAGGGTCCTGGCTGCAGGGTGAGGCTGGGTGTGGAAGAAAAGTCCCTTTGGGAAGCTTTCCACTCAGGCCTGCCTCGCCCCCAGGGGTGCTCAGAATATTGCTTTTGAGAAGATTCCGAGGGGGGCCCCAAACGCTCCGTTCCCACAGCGGAGGGCCCAGGACCTGGAGCCCGTGGCCTGGAGGCCCGAGGCAGCGGCACGGGGCCCAGGAGGGAGGGCGGTGGGCCCCGGCGCTGGCCGGGGAGCTGCGTGCCTCTAACCCACTTGACAGATCAGGGAATCGAGGCTCTGGGAGACAAGGCACCCACCCAGGTCACCGCGACCCGGCTCTGCCGGCTTCCAGGGGGCCCAGCACTCTGCTCCCGTCCCACGGCCACAGCCCCTCCCTGTCGGGGGCGACGGAGGCCACATCCGAGCCAGGAAAGCCCTTTGCCAGCACCTAGCCACAGGCCCCCAGGGCTCCGACTCCTCAGGAGACAGGAGGGGCCACAGCCCCTGGGCGCCTGCACACCCCGTGACGTACTGAGAGCAGCAGACGTGGGTGTCGAAGGAAGCGGAAGTGAGGGCGCACGGGGGCCCGAGGGGCTGGAGCAGCCAGCACTGCAGGGGCAGGATTCGGGCCACGCTCAGGCCTGCGCCAAGGTTTCGGTCAGACTCTGGGAAACGGGGTCCCCCAATCAGGGCAGCAAACCTTGTCTCGGTGAGGGTGGGGAGAGCCGGTGGGACAGGCGTGGAGCAGACACACAGTAAATCCTGGGGAAGGCGGCAGGGGCACAGGAGGGAGGGAGGTGGCTTCAGCTGGACAGGCAAACGGGGCCGCGTGTCTGAGCCTCCATGCAGCCTGCGGTAAAGCCGCAGGGAGCAGGCATTGGGGCAGGCTCAGGCCAGGCCACACCGTCAGAAAGGCTGGGCTGAGGCGCCTGGGCCGACCCCTCCGGGACACTCTCGTGGCGCCTCTGATGGGCCCGGCCACGCTAGCCGTGAGTGCCAGGGCTCCCGGCCTCACGTCCACGCCCGCTGCCCTGATGCTGCCTGGTGACTCTGGCCCTGCGAGGGCTGGCTGAGCAGTGTTCTAGAAAAGCCCACCCTCTGTGTCATCAGAAGCAGGCCAGCAACTGGCCGACCCCCAGCACATCCCTGAAGCCCCCTTTCTACTCAGTGGTCTGTCCAAATCCTCCCCGCATCAAAAGGAACGCTTTCAGCTGCAAGTAGCGGACTCCTGGAATAACAGTGGCTTCAGCAAACAGGCTATTTTTCTCACAGAACAAGGAGTCTTGAGGTGGGGAGCTCAGGGCTATTTCAGCGCTCGCTGATACCAGGGCCCTGGGTGAGCGTATCCTCATGGTCACAACGTGGCTGCACAGCCGTAAGTGTAACATGCTTACACAAAGCCAGAAGGAAAGGAGTGGGTAAGAAAACGTCCGCCTAATTAATAAATAAATAACATAATGTGTGCAAGGTGTCCCATAACAGGGACAGCAAAATGGTAGTTATCGCTTTTATTAAAAAAAAAAAAGAAAAGAAAGAAAGAAAAAGAAAAGAAAACGTCCAGCTAGTGGGAGTTAGCATAAAAGAATCTTGGCAGGAAAGTGACAGCTTTTCCCAGCCACTGAGAACCCAGAGTCTCTCTGTATGGCCAGCAGAGCTGCAGGAGCATGTAGACCCATCCAAGGAGAAGGGAACAATGGGACGTACCAGGCCAGTTTCATGGGCAGCAAAGCGGAGACTGAAAGAGGTGAACTTCTGAACTATTTGCCTGAAGCAAGAAAAGTGGAACATGGACCTTGAACCATCACATGAGTAGCTGAACTCTTCAGAACCAGGCGGGGAGTAGGGGGGTCACTCCATGAGGCCTGTGCGACCCGCCACTCCCTGTTCCTGGCCAATCTGAAGACCACCTAAGTGACAGTCGGCCACGCCCTCTGCTGTCTCAGAGCCCAACCCGTCCCGTCCCGTCTCCTCTGCAGAGTATCACCAGCCCAGCCAAGATCAGCGAGGCCGGAATGGCTCCCAGAAACACATCCAATGCCAGGAACACGCCCGGGTCCTCTGAATGAGGGGTATTTCGGCTGTGCACTCGGGACAGTGCCCGCACACGGCGCTCCCTCAGTGGAGCTGCTGCGCGTTGGTGACGCCCATGCACCGGGCAGCAGTGCGAGACAGAGGCAGCCTCCCGCCACGGTGTCGCCAGCGCCTGGGCCTCGTGCTTTCTCAGACAGACCCTGCAGGACGGAGCAGCAGCGGGGAGCCCTGGTCCAAAGAGAAGGGAGACAGTGCCACAGACGTCTGGAAACCCAGGTGAGACACGATGGTCCTGTGTAGGCTGCTCGGGACGCCGCTCGGTGCCCGGGCCGCGGGAGCACCGCTCGGACACGCACCGCCGCCGGGCCGCCTTCCTGGAGGCTCGGGGACTGGTGACGGTGCCACATTTCCAGGGTGCGGAGGAGGGCCGCCCGTCAGCGGGGGAGTGCCTCTCATTACTGCCGCGTGCTGGGAGCCACGGGGCCACCAGAGCTGAGCCTCTGCTGCCCTCGGGGCCACGGTGGGCAGGGGTGCCTCAGCACTGGGCGCTGTCTCCACGTCAGCGGTGGGCTTTCCAGCTGCTGGTCCACGGCAGGACGGGGGAAGACAGGGGGAGCAGCCCTGAGTCGTGAGGTTCTCTGGAGGCTGAAACAGACAGACCGAGAAGCTCTCTGACAGACCCCTCCTGTTTCCTGAGCTGAGTGGCAAGGACTTGGCATGCCCGGAACCTGGGAAAGTCACATTTTACAGTCGCTACTGTGTACGGGATTTAGGGCCCCAGAGAAGCGTTCACTTTGCCCGGATCCAAAGTGGCGCTGTCTACTGCTGAGGCTGGTTTCCTTTCTTTTTTTTCCCTGCTTTCGCGAAAATGAGCAAGTTAGCATAGAAGCACTGAGGAATCCCAGCGTCTCCTGACCCGGGCTCCTGACCCCTTCCTGAGGGTACCCAGAGGCAGATTGTGATCACGGGTGGTGCCTGGACTTGCAGATCCAAGGGGAACGGAAGCCTCTGCTCACGCCAGCACACGGGACCCATGTGGCTGGCAGTGTGTATTGTGTTAAGCTTCTTAGACAAATAGCTATTAAATATATAAAACTATTAAATACTACAAATCCCTCCCGTCAAATGGCAATGATGAGAAGCTGGCAGTGTTGCCGCACAATTTAATCCACGAAGTCTGCATGACTTCGGCAGACGCAGGGGCTGCCACCCGGCTGCTTTAACCACAAAATGGGAGGAGGCTGCACATCAGAGGCCCCTGAGATGAGGGTCTCTGGGGATCTGGCCAAATGACCTAAAGCAAACATCCGGGCCTGCCTGCGAGTTCAACAGCCAGGTCCAGGGGGTGGCCTAAGAAATGCTAAATTATTTTCCAAGAAAAACAATGCATAATATAGCATACAAAATGCCTAGCACACAGTAGGGACGCAATAAATATTTGTGGAAGGATTTGATGAGCGATGGAACATTTGCATTTTGGTGTAACTTTTATCGTCGCGTAATCAAAGAAATCCAAAATTCACGGCAATGCCGCCAAGCCATAGAGCCTGTGGCCTTCCCCATCCCGTGTTCAGCCTGGCTTTCACGTCTGTCCAGCGCCTGCCCCGTGTCGGTCCCAAAGTGACCAGTTGTTCCCTATTGTTACCGTACGTCTCAGCACCCCAGAAGGCTAACCACACTTTTTACTGAAATATAGACATAGGAAAATATAAATGAGCAAAGAAACTACCTCCCACAAACATAAGGAACTTTAAATGACCTGTGTGCCAGTGTCACTAGCAAATCTGCGAGAAGCCACAAACGGTGCCACCATGGGTGGGGAGGTGGGAAGACACCCACCACCCCTACGCTGGTCACGGCCCTGCAGAGCCCCCGCACCCCGGCCCGAGACACGCGCTCGTGCATGCCCACACAGCCCATCCCCTGCGGGGGCAGAGTCAGGGCCCCCCATCCTCGTGTCAGAGGGTGGGCAGCGTGGCCTCTCCAGGCAAAGTGTTGCTTTTCCAGTGAAGTAGGAATGGGCCAATACTAGGTCTTTTGATATAAACCACCATTTAGGAGAGCAAAAGATAAAAATATTGTCTTTAAAGATGCTGACAAACATTGGATGAAATTCAACATCCACTCTCTGCTTGTGAAATGCTCCTAATAAAATAGAAATCCAAATAAAATAGAGATCCGATGCCGTGGAGCCCTCCTCAGACCCTCAGCTGCTTTCTTCCACAAGCTCCACCTCTGGCCCCTGTCAGGCGTCCCCAAGCTTGCACCACCACACAGCTTGTGTAATGCAGACAAGTATTGATATTCCTGACCTGTGTTTTATGTGTCACATAAGTAACATAAACAGAAAATACTCACAGGTTTAACAATACTAGCAGACTTTTTTTTTTAATTGAAGTGTAGCTGATGTACAATATTATATGTTTCAGGTATACAATATAGTGATTCACAATTTTTAAAGGTTATACTCCAATTATAGTTATTATAAGATATTGGCTATATTCCCTGTGCTGTACAATGAACCCTGTAGCTTATTTTATATATAACAGTTTCTCTTAACCTCCTGCCCCTAGATTGCCCCTCCCCGCTTCCCTTTCCCCACTGGTAACCGCTAGTTTGTTCTCTATATCTGTGAGTCTGTTTCTTTCATGTTTTATTCACTAGTTTGCTGTATTTTTTAGATTCCACATATAAGTAATATCATACCGTCTTTGTCTTTCTCCGTCTGACTTCTTTCACTTAGCATAATAATCTCTAAGAAGTCCATCCATGTTGCTGCAAATGGCAAAATGTCATTCCTTTTTAGTGGCTGAGTAGTATTCCATTGTATATATGGACCACATCTTTACCCACTCATCTGTCGATGGACACTTAGGCTGCTTCCATGTATTTGCTATTGTAAATAGTGCTGCACTGAACACTGGGGTGCAGGTATCTTTTTGAATTAGAGTTGAGCACCTCCTAAGCATCAAGCTCTGGTGTTGTGCACAGAGTTGGGCCGGGTGGGGAGGGGAGGTGAAGAGACAGGTGCCCTCAGAGGGCCAGCAATGGATGAAGCTCAGGGCCCACACCACCACCGCAGGCAGCACCGAGCGCGAGGGTCACCACTGGTAGCGGAACCTTCTCTCTGTGTACCGCTAACCCAAGGCCCCCGCTGCCCGGACCGGCGGCAGTGTTGGGGTCGATCACGTGAGGGCCTGGCGAAGGAAGCGGGGCATCTGGCCCGTAGGCAGAGGTGGCCCCCAACACTGTCGGCCAGGGCATTGTAAGAGGAGGGCTGAAAAGGAATGGCCTGGGAGGAGGTGACCCGCTTCGCAAAGTGTTACTTAGGCTCATAGTGGCTTTCCCTGGCTCCTGATGGGGATGGCACCTCAGCACTTGTGCATACGGGTCCTCTCTGGTGGGAGGAGAAACTCGGCTCCCAGTGAGAGACAGCCTTGGTGGATCAGCGTGGCCTGGAGGGGAGCAGACATTGGCATCCCCCCACCTCCCAGCCGAACTGGGAGAAGGGCTCAGGGAAAAGGGGGCTGGGACAGGTGTCAGTCAAACAATACTTCCCCTGCACCCCACGTTGTTACAGAAGTGGAATCAAGCTAAGAATCAGGCTGGGAGCTACCATCAAGAAGGCAAGAAATAACAGATGTTGGAGGAAGAGGAACCCTCGTGTGTTGTTGGCAGGGATGTACAATAAATCAGTGCAGCCACTGTGGACAAGAGAGTGAAAGTTCCTCAAAAAACTGAGAGTAGAGCTACCATACGATCTAGCAGTTCTGGTTCTGGGCATTTATCTGAAGAAAACAAAAAGCAATTCAAAAATTTATATGCACCCCAATGTTCATCGCAGCACTATTTATAAGTGTCTTTACAGCCAAGACGTGGAAGCAACCCAAGTGTCCATCGACAGACGAAGGGATAAAGAAGATGTGGTACGTATATACGATGGAATATTACTCAGCCATAAAAAAGAATGAAATCCTGGCCATTTGCGACATGGATGGACCTTGCAAGTGTTATGCTAAGTGAAATAAGTCAGATGGAGAAAGACGGATAGTGCAGTTTTACTCATCTGTGGAATCTGAGAAACAAACAAAACAAAAACAAGCTCATAGATACTCAGCTGTATTGTGTGAGATGGAAACTACACTTGTGGTGGTGATCACGCTGTAGTGTGTACAGATGTCAAATTATATTGTTCTACAGCTAAAACTTCTATTTTAAAAAAAGAAAGAATCAGCCGGGGGGTTGCCTTTGCGGGAAACGTGGTCACAGAGGGGCGATGAGGGCAGGCAGTGGTATCAGAGGGCGCTCGACACGGCCTCTGGGGACAAGGGTGCAGGGCAGGAGGGAAAGGGGACCTTTTCCACAGTGCATAATTTATTTTTAAACCTGTGAGAGGCAAGCAGATGTTGTCTGATGGTTTTGCTTACAGACCCAAAGTTGTCACCAGGGCCCTGCTAGTCTGGGCTTGTTTGTCACCGGCCCAGGTCTGCACACAGAGGGGCCAGCAGGAGCCTGGAGCCCCCACCCAGCCCACCCCCTCCAGCAGGGGCTGGAGGCCAAGCAGGGTTGCCCCTCCAGCGGGTGGGCGGCCGCCATCTGTCCCGCCCCCCCCCTCCCGTGGGGCTTCCGGGTGTGGTCCCACCTGAGGCAGAGGGCTGGATCAAATGAGCCTTTGAGGTTCCTTCCCTCACAAGCCCCTAAAGTCTGTTCACTGGAGCCCGTGAAAGGTTAAAAACATAAAGCAACCATGAATATAAAAGAGTCAAATGGAAGCTTTGGCTTTCTCCCTCCTCTCCCTGTGAGAGCCGACACCAGGGCCTGCAGCTCTCAGCTTCTCGGGCTGCTGCCTGCCCCGCACGCCTCTGGGAACTACGCCATCAACACTAGGCTGAGAAGTGAGGCCGCTCCATCTCGGCGCACAAATGACCCCAAGAGTGTCTGAGATCAAAGGAGCCAGGCGTGGCTCCGGCTCCGGCTCCGTCCCACAACGGCCTCCGGATGCTAATTCACACCCGCTGGGGCTGGCCCCGAGTGAGGAGGCATCGCCTGCAAATGTGCATGAGTTTGAACTTTCAAAAGGTGCCCTCCGGCAGCCCCTCCAGGGACAACAAGATGAAAGGGTGACCTTGCTACACCACAGAAGATGGTTTTGTGGGGTCTGCATTGCAGCGGACCCTCTTCACAGGTCCTTGGCTTGAGGCCTCTAATCCTGCTTTCCACAAACCGTGCCCCTCGCCAGCCAGGCACAGAGTTACAAGCTGCATTGGAGTCCAGAGGGCTGCCCGATGTGACTTTGCCAGAAGGAGCCGGAACTCGAAGGATAAAGAGCGAGGTCAGGACACATCGGGAGGGACAGCGGTGGACACCTCGGCCAAATGGAGGCATAAAAACATAATCTAGTAGCTGGAGTGGATACACCTGAACTTGTTAACACGACCGATTTCCCTGAACTTCTCCCGTTCCGCTGGGAAACCAAGGACTGGCCACTCGAGTGTGTCACTGTAGCCCTGGTGACCTGAGCACATGCACCGAAAAACGACCCTAAAATGGCGCCCGGAGCGCGCGGCCGGGGCGCTCGTCCCCGCGGGGGGGCTGCTCTCCTAGGGGAGCTTGCGCACCCTCGGGGCTCAATGAATGTTTGTGGGATACACGATTTGATGCTTGATATAACCTTCCTGAGGGTTAGCCTCTGTCACGGAACAATAATTTACCCGAAACTCTTCAAATGATGTATGTTAGTTGTTTCTGGTCATTTCAGTTACTGTTTAGCAGTGTTGTCTGAGCATCTGGGTTTTGCCCCCGTGGCTCGGACGTGCATGGAGACTTCAGCTGTCCGAGAAGTCTCCCCAGAACAAGCAAACTGCAGGCAACCGTAGTTCACCTGAGCCCTGTGGCCCAAATCCTACGAAAACACTATTTCAGGAAGAGCTGAACTTTTGTCTGCGAGAAGTGTCGTTGGCTGCTCTACACCGTGAACCAGTGAGATAGTTGTCAACAGAGATCCTTCCTAGAATAGGCAATTTTCTGTTTAAAATTTGCCAACCTGACAAACACCTACACAAGAGTGTTGCCTTCTGCCAGTTTTTCTAAAGCCTGACCCATGGCTACACAATTTACCCTTGATCTTGGCTCGCCAAAGATGGTCTTCGTGGTTTGAAAGTCAAGTCGACAGAGTTCTCAATAAGCCCCCCTTTAGCAGTGGATGGAACAGCCGTCCATCTGAGCCGTCCACTAAACACACACCAAACTCGGGGCAGCCCTGCCTGCACCCCTGGGGCCGGGACGCCCTCTGGACGGGCCCCGGGTGAGCCCCAAACCCAGGCCGTACCCTCTCACATCTGCCCCCTGAGGAAGCAGAGCTTTGCTCGCCTAGGTGCTAACTGTTCCTGTGACGAAGGAGCAGAATTAACGAGCGTTAAGGGTGGCCGCCCTGGACCCCGGTCCTCAACTGCTTCTGTCAGCAGAGGTACTGGCTGAGGGTGGTGACCGGGCACAGCTGCCCCTCCACCCAAATGAGACCACCCCTCACCAAGCAGCTGTCAGGCCGGCCGGCCAGATTCCGACAGGTGGTGTGTCCAGGTTAAAAGCTCCCTCTCCTGTTACTGGCTCCCAGAGCTATCCGATTCCCCCTTCCTTCTTCTGGGGAGAACTTTGTTACGAATAGAGACTTTGAACCTCCAGGTGCGTCCTCTGGCCTTCCCTCCCGGGCAGGAGAACCGCAAAGCAGACGCAGAGAAGCAGAGCCCGTGGCGCTGAGCCCGCTCCTGCCCGGGGAGGGCTGCCCTGAGCCGCCCGACCGGACGCCAGTGCTCGCTGGCGGTCCAGGCCAAGATGCGGACAGGGGTCCAGGGACGCGCTTCCCAGCCCAGCAGCCAGGAGAAAAGGGCTAAGATGAGGGGCTGAATGACCCCTAAGGCCCTCGGCCCCAAAGTTCTACCACCTTCCTGGGCTCACGACCCCACTCACACTCTGGCCCTTCCCGCTGCAGGGCGGGCGGGGGCCGGGGAGCTGGGGGAAAGCACAGGGGCTTGGCGTGAGCAGGTACTAGCTGTGTGACCTCGGACGAGCTCCTTAGCCTCTCTGGTCCTCGGAGTCCTCTTCCAAGCGGGCACGGGTGCCTCCCTCAGGGTGACGAGCAGGGGACCCGGCGAGCGCGGCGGCTGCCACCGGGCCCTCGGCCTGGGGCTCACCTCCCACCACGCCCCCCGGCCGTGCCCTCCCCCAGCCACAGCCCTGTCACCAAGGATTCCTGGTCTCCCAGATGTGTTGAAGCTCCTTAAAGAGGCCTTTTGACAAATCATGAATCCTCTCAGTTTCCTCATTTTAAAAAGCTGAATGAGACTTTCAACAACTTGTACTGCAAACGTTACCGTGGAATCCAACGGAGAGTTACGTTAGCGTCCTTGAACGGCCTAAACGTGACACGGACGTTAGTTATGGTGACGACACACTCACCACGGCGACTGATTCGGTGTGGCACTGCATGTATTAAAAGTGGGTTTTGCCACAAATGCTCATAATTCAGGGAAGTCTTTTTCATGGTCTTTTATGGTAGGGAAATGAGCTTTATTTGACAACCTAAGAGAAAGAAAAGTAGATAATTAACTTTGGTGTTTTTCCTTTTACCTTTTCGTTGTTTTAGCTCGTTGGTTTTGTCTGGTTTTGTTTTTCTTTTCTCAGGTGACCATGCCTGAATACACGCTGTGACCCTCGGTGACAGAATGATCTGGGCCGTTCCGAGGTGTGTCAGTCCCTCTGAAGCCTCCCCGACCAGCCAGACCCCGCCCAGGTTGCAGCCGCCCTGCGGGTCGGTGACGAGCTGCCTGGGACAGCAGAGAGGGAAGGGGACTGTTTCCCCTGGTCCCTGGTCCCACTGAAAGGTTCAGGGGAGGCTGCTGTGGTGACCAGACAAGGCGGGGCTTCCGGGAGACTCCAGACAGCCAGGAAGGAGGTCAGGAATCGCGGGCTCACCCCCCACCGCCCTGCTGTCAGGCAGGGTCTCACTGGGCAGCCCCAGACTTCAGCCGAGATCCGCAGCAAGGTCAGTGGTGCGTCCGAAGCAAGGATGAGCGAGAGCCCCGCCGGGGCCACCCGGCGGGGTTCGTCCCCGGGGCTGCGGTTGGAAAAGGTGGCGCTGGGCCGCGGCGAGCCGTGGGGGCGGCGGAGGGAGGTGGTCTGGAGACGGGCCGTCTGCACTCCTGCTCGGCGCGGCGCCGCCGTCGCTGCTCTTCCCGGGAAAGACGCTCCCGAGTCCCGCTAGGGAAGCCAGTGAGTCCTAAACGAGCCGCGCTCACCTGGCATTTGGCTTTATGATGTCCTTCGCTGTCCGCAGGGGCGCTGGGCAGTGAATGTTTATGGGTGAGGCCCCGAGCGCCACTGCAGAGCACGGCCGCGGTGTCTGGACCAGACGCGGTTTGTCTTCTCGCGGAAGGGAGTCGCCGGTCCGGCTGGAGCTGCACGATGACCCAGGGCCGGGGGGTGTCATTTTGCTTGAGACCCAGGTGTGGAGGAGGGCGCCTTGTCAGCGCCCTCTCAGAGACCCCAGCAGCGCCCTCCGGCTCCTGGGGATATTCCCAGGCTCCCGGGCAGGGCAGTCAGCCTGGTGCTGGCAGCCCTCTTCCCGGGGGAGTAACCGCGGTCTGAGAAGCTGTGCCTTTGCCCCAAATTATACGGCTAACAGGTGGTGGGTCCAGGGTTCCAAGCCAGAATCCAAACCCAGGTCTGTACTCGAGTAGGCGGGCACGCGCACACGCAGGCACACGTGTGCACACACCTGCACACGCTGGTGGCGGCAGCTCAGAAGGCTGCCCAGGCCCAAGGACCTTCACACAGGCCCAGCGGCCACAGAGCGTCCGGGGTCAGGCTCGCGGTTGGGAAGAGAGCAGCTCTGTTTCTAGTCCCGTCGTGCAGACTCTGCTGGTGTCGCTTAGCAGAGAAGCCCTAAGTCCCCACAGATGGCTCTTTATTGTTTAAAGAACAAGGCAGGTGGGGCCTGGCAGCCCACAGAGCCACCAGCAGCCTCTCCTGAGGTCTGCGTGCCTGCAGGGCATCTGGACGTCCTGATTCTGATCCCGGAAGCAGGAGCGCCAGCCCTCTCACCGGGCTAGTCCTGAGAGGGTGGGGCAGGCCTTGTTTCTGGAAGTCCGACCTAGAGCCCGCCCCTCGGCTTCAGATTCCGGAAGTGCCTGTGCCCTGTGTTATGCCCTCCTCTGCTTGAACCGGCTCAAATAGATGCGGGTGTCTGCAGCTACACGCTGAGCCCCAGATCCTGTATTTGCCCCCGGTTGGGCCTACGCTTGCCCTCCTTCTGGAGGTGAAGAATGCCGCTGACGAACAAGTCAGCCCTTGGGCCTTGTTCTTTCTTAGCTATAAAACAAGCCGGTCGACTGAGTTATTGCTCAGTGAGTCCTCACCTCCAGCCCTCCCGCCTTCACGCGCGGGTAGTGAGGGCGGGCCACCCCCGAGCCAGGCCTGGAGAGCGCCCCCTCTCCCAGGAGGGGACCTGCCAGGCCTTCTGCCCACAGCCCAGCGGCCCGCACACCCTGAGAGAGAAAGCGGGCTTCTTGCCCACTGCCACTGAGCGCTGGGGTGACGGCTTGGGGCACAGCGTTGTCATAGCGATAGCTGGCTGCTGCACCCAGCATGGCTTTGAGAATAAAGCGAGAGATGAGCCAGTCTCGTGTGTCACACACACGAGCGCTACCGTTGAGACACCGTCGCCTGACAGTCTCTGCCGGTGGCTGAGACCCTGCCGCTTGCGGGGAGCTCCTTTCTGCCCGGTTCTTCTCTTCCTTCCACCTACCTCAGGGCCGTGCGAGGGTCTGATCACAGACGCTGTGCTCTGTAGGCAACTCCCTAGCGTCTCGCTACCCTCCGTCCTGCTGCCTCAGGTGGGGCGGGCCACCACCAGCACCGTGGCCCCAGACGGAGGGGGATCCGGAGGCCCCCCGAGGGCTTCCTGGGCCGCCCTCTCCACCCTCCTCCCCAGCCGCCCCACAGCTCGTCCCGTGTGTCTGTTCCCTTGCTCAGTGCTGCCGGCTGCGTTCCCAGCCAGGCCCCCGTGAGATGCGCTCAGGGAACCTCTTCCCCACCAAGGAGTCCCGCGGCACCCCCGCCCCCCCAGACCCCGCTGTGTGATTTAATAAACACAGTCGCCTCCATCTTCCCCCCGCCAAGCTGCCTTCCCTCCTCCCCAAGGGGAGCTGTCGTGCTTGCCATCGTGGCCCTTCCCGTCAGCTTCTAGCTGACTTGGGGACACACAGCCTCTCCGGTCTGCCCGGGTGGGGCTTCCCTCCACCCTTGGCAAACTGCCCTCGGGCCCCACGCTAACATAGTAATTTTGCTTTCTCCATCTCTTCCTTTTAAATTTCCTCCACAGCTTCCCCGGGAGTCAGGAGGCTCAGAGGGTTGGGGTCAGACAAGCTGAGCAAAACCCGGGTGCCCCTGAATCTCCCTGAGCCTCAATTTCCTCGTCCATAAAATGGGGGCGTCCTTTCCAGGAGGTGCGGCGGAGCCAGAGGAGGCTGTGCTCGCCCCCAGCAGGTGCCGGCCGCCTCTCCTTCCTCTCTGTGTGCGTCTCTCCCCTGTCTCGCTGTCTCTCTCTGTCTGTGTCTGTCTCTGCCTCTGCTTCCTCCCCCAACAGTCATGCCCTGGCTACCTGGCCTCGACGCTAAGCCCTGGACGTCCAGAAAACGCACGTAGGAGCCCCTGCAGTGCCCTTCTTGAGCCACCCCTGGTTCAGGGTAGCGTTTGAACCTGCCCTTGGCCCGAGAGGCAGAAGGCCCAGGGGGCTGACGGCAAACGGAGGGGACGGCCGGCTTCCCTGCAGGAGTTGGAACTTGAGACGGACAGGCAGCTGGCAGCTGAAGCCAGAGCCAGAAGACACACAGAGGACAGGTAACGAGAAGCGGAGTCGGCGCAGGGGCCAGGCGGCAAGGGGCCACCTAAGAGGGGCTGCGGGTCCCGGGCCGGCCGTCTTCCTCCCCTCTCCTGACCCCTCCTGATCCGAAGGCTGCACCCCCGCTTGGCACCCACGTGAGCCCCTGCAGCCCAGGGGGCGGGTCAGCCTGAGCCGCGGCCACAACGGCCCCTGCGCGTCTGGGGGTTTGCCTTCTCTTCAGCCAGGCCCTCGAGGGGCCCGGCCGCGCACTGACCCGCTGAGCCTCCACCCTCCTTGTCTTGCCCAGTCCTTGGCTCTCCCAGGATCGCGTCTCCTTCCAAGTGGCCACACGAACTAGCTTGACGAGCTAATCCCCAAACCGGAAAGAAATGAGGCACCATTGAAAGCAGTCAGGCAGATGTCACCTAGATGGTGGCTCTCCCTCTCCTCTGCCCAGAAGGCTGGTAAGCGGGGACCTCAGACAGGTCTGGGCCACCAGCATTGACCGTCTGGGTACTTTCTCCTCACGGATTTCTCATCTAGAGCAGAGTCGGAGGGGATTCAAAAGCAACAGGAGATAAACCTGGAAAAGCAGGTTTTCTCCTCATTGTAGTAATTCTTTAAGTATAATAACCATAGTGATAGCTGATGCTTATTGGTCACGTGTTACTTGTCAGGCGTGTTTTCAGTTTCAGTCACTTAACCCTGTGGCACAGACACTACCATCATCCCCATTGTTTTACAGATGTGGAAACTGAGGCACAGACAGGGCAGCCCCAGGGGTCTCACCCTGCGATCTCACTGCAGAGCCTGAACTCCTAACGACCGCCGTCCTTCGCGGTTTGCAGGGAGCTGTCAGAAGCTAAGAGATCTGTAACACTTTAGGCTGTGGGGTCAGAGGCGACCTCTTCGCCTCTCCAGCTACCGTGAAGGTGGGGAAGGATTTAGCCTCTCTGAGTCCCAGGCTCCTCATCTGTGCGACAAAGCAGGGCTCCTGCAGGATTAAACGGCATGAATTCTGTTACAGAAGACGCGGCCCTCCTGGTCAGAGCCGAGCCTCCAGGCTGAGAGGGGCTGGTGAGGGCGGAGTCTGAGGACTGTTCCTCGGGCAGGAGTTTTCCTTTGTCCCCTCGGTTGCCGCCCTCCTACCTCTACCCCACGGGGCGCCGTCTGATGGCTCTGGCAGCCCTCCTGCCAAGGCGTTTCTGTCCAGGGCGACTCCCCAGCTTGTGTCTGCTGGCTCCCAGTGTGGCTTCACGTTCATGACATAGAATCGCAGAGTCCCCTCAAAACCCGTGTTCTCGAAGGAGCGGAGGGTCGGAGGCCTGAAGCGGTCTGTCCCGTGTCACGGGCTGTGCAGTCCAGACGGTCACCAGTCCAGCAGGGGCTGGACCCACTCGTTCACCGAAACCGCTTGCTGCCCACCCTGAGCGCCAGGCCCCCGTCCAAGCGAGCAAAGCCGCGTGAAGCTTCGCCCTCCGGGCTGCAGCCGATGGCGGACAAGATTACAGCCAACAGACACTGCGCAAGGGGCCACCGCGGGAAACGATGGCGGAGGTGGGGAGGGCGTGGTGCTCCGGAAAGAGACGAGGGAAGCCCATCTTCTGAGCGAGCCACCCACGCAGGGCGTCCCACAGGCTGGGCGGGCAGTGCCAGCTTCCTGCCCGCTCTCAGGAGCCCTGCTCCCCCGCCAGCTTACGTGTGGCCTCCTGCCCCGCCTCTCGGGCCCAGGCTCTCTGAGCACCTACTGTTTACACCCGAGCAGGGACAGAGTGAGGCTCCGCCCAGAGTGGGGCGCAGGGGCTGGGAAACCAGCAGGTGCTCTGGGCAGAGAGCTCAGCAGAAAAGGGACTATCTGGAAACAGCCCTCTGACCTACATGCCACAGGGCGGGAATGTGTCAGCTTCCGGAAGCGTCCGGGCGACAGAGCTCCCGGGTTTCAGCACCACCCCCCACGGCCCCTGGGGAGGCACAGGGACTCCCAGAAGGGAGGAGGGCAGTAACCCCCTCTTATCCTCAAGCCTGTCTGTGCCTTCCCTCACTGTCATTACCACATCTGTGAACATCTGGATCCCAGAGAAACAGGGCACTGGATCAGATCTCTAGTAGCCAGGTTCTTAGGCAAATTTTTCCCCTTTAAACGAAGTAAGTCTATTAAAGAATACGAGAGACAACAAACAGCTCTGGACACATGGCCTGCTGCGGCTAAAAGAAATGAAGGTTTCTTCATTTGGGAAAGGCTTTGGGGAGACATCTCGGCTCTGGGAAATAGAGCACAGCTAATGTCTGGGAGGAGGGCTCCTGTGCTCCGACGTTTCGCGTGTTGATGGCCGTTGTGTGGTGTTTGTCGTGCTGTGTCGTGTTGCTCGCTTGCCTTTCTTTCTGGGAGGCTGTGCATCTCCGATCTTCTCCTTCCTTGGAAATTTTTAGCAAGTAGGCAAATTCACGAGTATGAAATCCATGGGTAATGAGGATTGACTGTATACATATGTACACATACATGTAGTCTCAGGGTATGTACATGTGAGATGGGCACCAAACATAGGCTGCATTGAAGTTGCCATCCGTGTATCGTGCTACTTTCGTGTGCCCTGTTTGCTCCAAGCACTGGGACTGAAACACTGAGAGACACAGAGTTGCTGCTCCCAGAGGCTTTATTCTAAAGGGAGAGACTGAGTAAACTCAAGACAAGTGAACAAATAGTTGCAGATTATGCTAATTACTAGGAACAAAATAATCAGTTTGCTCTTCCAAAGAATTAAGTACTCAGACAGGGTAGATGAGAGAGAGGACAGCTGGCACCTGAAGAGCCAAGGGAAACCCTTCCTAACGGCGTGAGGACGTCTGTCTGGGGAGGGGAGAAGGCAAGGTGGCTGGTGGCCTGGAGGCCCGAAGTGGCTGGCGAGGCTCCAGAGCCCCAGGCCTGGGGAGCGGTTAGTTCTGTGGACGAGAATGGAGCTGGTGGGAGTGGTTAGTGGGTTTTTGACTCTTTATGTAATTGTGGGTTTTTAACGAGAAGGTATAGTCATGTAGCATAATATACTAACAAAAGTTTAAAGAACAAAAGCCAAGCGTATCCAAGTTCCTTCAAGAGTGGCCTCCAGAGCCCTAAGAAACACCCACAACCAGAACTTGGATAAGGAAGGAGAAAGCCCCAGAGAATGCGCTGTCACAAAGCCGAGACAGACGGAAGGGAGTCCAAGCAAGAGAATTCTTTCTTAGATTTGGCCTGAGTACATCCGTGGTGTCTTGACGAGAGCCCTTCGATGTGTCAGAGTGCAGGAGGGCACGTGGAGGGAAGGATCTCAAAGCAGCGTTTACAGAAAGCGTTTTGAGGAATTTGACTCTAAAGAGAATCAGAGTAATGGAGCGGTAGCTGGAGGGGGGTTAGGAGGCCGGAGAGGTTCTCTTGTTTCTTTATGTGGGAGACCCGAAAGCACATCAGTTTACCAGTGAGGACGACCGGGTCCTAAAGAAAGATCAGTAATTCACAGCGGAGGAGGGCGTAGTGGGAGGAAAGAAGACCTAGACAATGAGAGGGAATGGGGTCAGAAATTCCTGTGAAATAACTGATCTTTGTTAGGAGGAAAGACCTTCTCCAGTTGTATCTGGATGGAATAAAGAGAGAAAGGTGCAGATAGGAGTATAGACTTGGGAGGAGAGTATAATACATCAGGGGCTTCCCTTCCCTGGTGGCACAGTGGTTAGGAATCTGCCTGCCAATGCAGGGGACACGGGTTCGAGTCCTGGTCTGGGAATATCCCACATGCCGCGGAGCAACTAAGCCCGTGTGCCACAACTACTGAGCCGGTGCTCTAGAGCCCACGAGCCACAACTGCTGAGCCTGCGTGCCACAACTACTGAAGCCCGCCTGCCTAGAGCCCGTGCTCCGCAACGAGAGAAGCCACCACAATGAGGAGCCCGTGCACCACAACAAAGAGCAGCCCCTGCTCGCCACAACTAGAGAAAGCCTGCGCGCAGCAACGAAGACCCAATGCAGCCAAAAATAAATAAATAAATAACTGTATTTTAAAAAAGAATACATCATAAAATATGATTTAATATTTGTAACTTTATAAGACTTCTCATATAAAAGAGTTCACAAGTCTGAAATCAACCTTTGGTTAACAAACTCAGTTTTGGGGTCTGAAAATATAGTCACCATATCATGCTGGGTCATTTACAAAATTTTGCATGCATAGAGTTTTAACTGCAAAGTGGCAGGAGGTGAGAGGAGCTGGTCCCATCCAACTGTTTGCGTCCAACTAACCCCAGGGGACCTTAGGGAGTGGCCAGGGACTGGAGGCCAGCCCACAGAAGGCCAACAGGGGCACATGCCAGGCAGAAGGGGGAAGTGACCCAGGAAAGGCACTGGTCAGCTGCAAAGCACTGTATCCTACCTTCAGTGGCAGCTGCTGCCTCCTAAGCTCAGAAACAAACGCTTAATTTGGAGATCAAGCTCCCGCTGGGATGGGAGGAGAAGCTAGCACAGCGGTTCCTCAAACTTCCTACCACCAAGAATTCTTTTTATCTTTTCCACCCCGCCTCCATTGACCCACCCTGTGTCGGGAAGGTTTTTCTTACAAAATTGCATTTAGTAACAATGCATTCTTCAAGAATCAAAGATATTTATAGCTTCCAGCCAAAGTTTTATTGAATAAAGCCCTGAGTTTGTTTAATTAATTATTTTAACAAATATTTATTCATCAGTAATGGTAGACATGGATGTCGAGCCCTCTAGGGTAACAGCCAGAAGTCACCATGCAGTGAGGAGTGACCCTCCTCAGGACGTCTGTGCAGGAGGAGAGGGGAGCGGGGACGAGGCGGGGAAGGAAGAGGAGGCAGAGGCGGGTCAGGGGCAGCTTCCCAGAGGCACCCCTGAGCCGGGACTTGGAGGAGAAGAAGGACAAATAAGAGTTTCCAAGGAGGGCTTCCCTGGTGGCTCAGTGGTTAAGAATCCGCCTGCCAATGCAGGGGACACGGGTTCGAGCCCAAATAAGAGTTTCCAAGGAGGGCTTCCCTGGTGGCTCAGTGGTTAAGAACCCGCCTGCCAATGCAGGGGACACGGGTTCGAGCCCTGGTCTGGGAAGATCCCACATGCCGCAGACAAACTAAGCCCGTGCGCCACAACTCCTGAGCCTGTGCTCTAGAGCCCGTGAGCCACAACCACTGAGCCCGCATGCCACAACTACTGAGCCCGCGAGCCACAATTACTGAGCCCGCGAGCCACAACTACTGAGACCACACTCCTAGAGCCCGCGAGCCACAACTACTGAGCCCACGAGCCACAACTACTGAAGCCCGCGCACCTAGAGCCGCCACAACTACTGAGCCCGCGAGCCACAATTACTGAGCCCGCGAGCCACAACTACTGAGACCACACTCCTAGAGCCCGCGAGCCACAACTACTGAGCCCACGAGCCACAACTACTGAAGCCCGCGCACCTAGAGCCCGTGCTCCACAACAAGAGAAGCCACCGCAATGAGAAGCCCGCGCACTGTAACGGAGAGTAGCCCCCGCTCGGCACAACTAGAGAAAGCCCGGGCGCAGCAACGAAGACCCGACACAGCCAAAAAGCAAAAAAAGAAAAAAAAAAGTTTCCAGGCGGATAGAAGGGGGCTCGGTTGTGGGCCCTCCAGAGAACGGGAACTGCCTGAGGCCTAAAGAAAATAACTGCAATTCACTGAGGACTTGCTGCATGTCGGGGTCCGGGCTGAGCGCTCACACGCGTCACTTCATCCGCTCCTCCTAACGCTGCACACGTTTCACAGGTGAAGGTGTCTGAGGCCGCATGGCTGGGAAGTGAGGGAATTGGGCCCCAGGGCCGACAGCCACCGACTCTGCAAGTGTCTTTGGCCCACAGCAAGCAGCCTGTCGTCGCTGGAAAGGGACAGTGGGAAGACAGGCCAGGACCTGAGGGCGCTGGTGCGGCTCGGCTGCGCCACGTTGGTCTGCAGAGCTGCTCCGGTGCCGGTGGGGAGCGGGCAGAGTGCAGTGCAGACCCGAGCCCAGAGCCATCCACTGCACCGCTGCACAGTCACCCTGCAAACACAGAGAGAGCGGAGCCTCTTCTTGGGCCTTATTTCACATTAATGTCCAATTCATGTTAGATTTTTCAAAATACTGTCCCTGGGCGCCCCCTCTAAGCTGGCATCTTGTAAACACCCAGGGGCTCGTGGCACAGCCTGGCTTCCTCTTGGCATCCAAGTCTGTCTCGGCTGCTGAATGAGCCCAGCTCCGACTCTTTCTGGGTGGAAATCCACGTAAATTTGCTTCCTGTCTGTAACTTTCCTTAATTCCACCTCCTGGCACATACATTTGTCACAGCTGTAAAGGAAGGAGAAGAGCTGTGATCTTGCCCTGACCATCTGCCATATTTGCAAGGAATACTGTCCCTATAGAAGCTGAGTTTGGAATGGAGTCGTGGAGGAAGCTGAGATAAATAAGTGTCTCCTTTTCTGAACAATTCCTTGAGATGGAATCTACTCCAAAAGGCAAGGCACTTAGTTTCCGCCTAGAAACTGATGTCACTTGGGCAACAGTATTCCATCTGAAGGTGACAGTGACAATGAATTGGTATCATAGACGCAGCTGGACCTCCCCACGGCACATTCACAAGTGGATGTGACATGTCACACGCCACCCAATTCCAGGTCATAGAGGCAAGAGGACACCCTTGAAACTTAAGGATAGCTTTAGTTTAAGGAAAATAGGAGAGAATATGCTCAGGAACAATCGTTTGGATTCAATTCTTCAGATTGGCACAAACATAAACTATAAATAGGTTTACAGAGGCTTGACACAGATTGTGGATGATTGATTCATGGCCGGCAGTTACGGGAAGCTCAGGACGACCAGGCCATTTGGAGGCCAAGCTCTGGGAGGCACCCACTCGCTCCCACAAACTGTTCCCTCGGCGCTTTCAGAGAGAAGCTGCGCCTGTGCAGCCCACCCTCTGACTCTCCTTTTACGACCATCAGGGATCTGAGCCCGGCAGGCAGGGCAGCTGGAGCACGAGGGGTCATCACTGCGAATAGCTTGACTCCGAAGTTTCTAGAAGGGAGCCTGACAACCTGGGCCTCCCAGAAGAGGCGCCAGTCACACAGACCCTCTGCCCCGGTGCCCAGAGGAGCCAGCTGGGGCTGAGCTGAGCTGGAACAGACCCTTGGCTGGTGGGTCCCCTGAGTCCCTCTCCCAAAAACAGCCCCAGCAGGAGCAATAAAGGCAGAGGCGACGACGAGACTAATAGCAACGCATCCTGACTGCTGTCCCTAGAATAAACTAGGAACAAAGGTGTTGGCCACAAGCAGGCCTAGGAGGCAGAGTGTTGAATACAGGGGCTGAACTGTAAGAGGGTTCACAAGGGCAAGCAGAGCTCCCTCAGTTAGTGGGCCAGAGTCTGGAAAGTGTGTTATCTGAGAAAGCAAGTGATATTTACATTATTCACACAGAGCAGGGTAACGCGATAGAAACCCCATTTAAAAGCCAAAAACCTTGGGAGGAAATGCACTGCCCTGGAGGAGAAGCTGTGACCTTGTGAGAGAGCTTCCTACGTGGCCTGGGGATGGGCTGGGTGGACCAGCCCCCATCCCTGGAGATGCTCGTGCAGAGGCCAGGTGCCCCCACCCCAGGGCAGGGGTAAAGGAACATCGGACCTGCACAAGCGGGAAGCTTGAAGCCCTGCCCTGTCTGAGTTTGGAACCTATGATTGAAAGAACGCTGTGGCTTTTTTAGAAACTGAAGTTTATCTTACAACGGCATAAACGAAAACAGTCAATGGTACTTAGATATGTGTCACATCACAGTGGATTATTGTTTGACTAATAGAAACAGGTCAAATTTGCCGATCTAAGCAATGGTAAGACGTAAACTTAGATTGCTCTGTTGATGAACAATTGAACTGAACCTGATCAAGCTTCTAAATCTAACTACCAATTTATAGGAAAAGACAAGTACAGAAACTACAGGAATATAATCAGCAATATCCAGAAAGTGGGAAACTGCAGTACAAAGCACCTGGCTTCTCTGACCTTTGAGTTTCAAGAGATTGAAAGAGATTAATACAGAGAGAGAGAGATTGGTGAGAGAGAGGAAGATTGAAGAGAGAGATTGATTTATTTGGCTCCAAATTTGAATGAACTGTAAATAGACATTTGTCAGACAATCGAGAAAATTTGAACATAGACTGGATATTTCGTTGAGAAATTAGAGTTAATCTTTTAAAGTATGATTATGAAATTGTGATTATATTTTAAAATATGATCATTATCTTTTAGAGGGTTGAAATATTTACAGATGAAGTTATAGGATTTCATCTGATTTCTTCACATCAAATAGATTCTTTAGAATCAAATAGAAGATTTCTTTCTTCTATTTATAGAAGATACAAAACAGGAGGCACTGAAGTATCAGGAGGGCTCAAAACTGGCTGTAAATTTTGAGCAAATGAAGATCTCATATTAAAGTTTTCTCCAGTGTAAAATCACATACGTATTTTTCTCATAGAATTACGAGGGATACGGGACAATACAAATCTATTAAGGGGAGAAAAGAAAGTTAAAATGCTCCCCAAAACTACACCAAACTTCCTGATAAGTTTTGACCAGTAATTGTTTCCCTCCGGTTTGTGAAAACTGTAAGAAAGAATGTGTTTTTTTCTTGTTTTTGAAGTGTCGATATTTGACATTACTCCAAACTTCCAATGGAATAAAAAAGGCATTGGTGGTTTTCCCTGGAGTTTTTCTTTAATTTTTTCGTGGGGGACATATTGCCTCTAAGCATTTATTAGCATGTCTTTTTGAGGGAAACTCTACACCCTTCAATATTATTTTCTTTGTTAGAATTTTGTAATGTTTGCTAAAGGTTAAAACTCCTTTCACCTTCATGACGCCTGAGGGAAGTCAGAATTCTCTGTAGGGGCTTCCCTGGTGGCACAGTGGTTGAGAGTCCTCCTGCCGATGCAGGGGACGCGGGTTCGTGCCCCGGTCCGCGAAGATCCCACATGCCGCGGAGCGACTGGGCCCGTGAGCCGTGGCCGCTGAGCCTGCGCGTCCGGAGCCTGTGCTCCGCAACGGGAGAGGCCACAGCAGTGGGAGGCCCGCGTACCGCAAAAAAAAAATAAATAAATAAAATAAAATAAATAGAATTCTCTGTGATTTTCTCCAGACAACCCAGAGACTTTGTACACCTCTTTCTAAAAAGGCTAGGGTTTCAGTTTCATAATTCGACAGATAAGCAAGACTAGTATTCTGGCCATGCCATTGCCTAACTGCCCAAGGGTCCTGAAATACAGCAGGCACGCGCCCTGCACTTAGCCCCATCCTTGCCCCATCTACCCACCCCCCAAATATTTGTGGCTTATGAAAATAGCACCATGAAAACAATAGTTTTTATTAGTTAATAATTAGGAAATGATCAGGTATATCTCTTGATGTCAACATGGCTGGTTAAAAGTGAGATACTCTGTCAAACAACCTAATTTTTTACCAACTCAAACCAAATTAACAGTTGGGTTTTTCTCATTAAGTTGATTACTAGATTGCATCCACACTCAAAATAAAATATTTTGAGGAGGTTGGCAAAAATGGAAGAGGAGTTTTTTTTTTTTTTTGGTGGTATGCCGGCCTCCCTCTGCTGTGGCCTCTCCCGCTGCGGAGCACAGGCTCCGGACGCGCAGGCCCAGCGGCCACGGCTCACGGGCCCAGCCGCTCCGTGGCACGTGGGATCCTGCCGGACCGGGGCGCGAACCCGGTTCCCCTGCATCGGCAGGCGGACGCGCAACCACTGCGCCACCAGGGAAGCCCCCAAGAGGAGTTATTAAATGTAGAATTCTAAATTTACAAATCTTTACCTGAAACTTCTTTTTAATGACAAGATATCATTATGGAGGTCTATAAAATAAGGAAAACCACCCATATTGGGCCACTCCACTGTATTAATTTGGATGTTTTTTTCTTCTGCGTTATTATATTCATGTTTTCACATACCTGTGGTCATGGCGCACAGACAATTTTCATTCTGTGGATTTCATGTAATGTTCTGCCCTAATATTCTGCAGTGTTACCACAAGGGCTTCACGGGCACTACTTTTAAGGGCTGCAGAGTTCCTAGGTAGTCAGTATTTCATAAATTGCTCAATCATTCCCAGTTGTTGGTTTTTAAGGAACTTAAAACAGAAACACCGTCTGGATGATGTTTTTATTTATGTAGATGTGCTGCAGGCCCGGACCCCCACCAGCAACAGCCCACACGGGCCGGGTTCCAGCGCTTTTCTCAAAGGGAACCAGGAACAGTGCACAAGAAGAAGCTGAGGCTTCAACACATGACCTCCGTGTTAGGATCCCAGCCTCCCTCTGAGGCACAACACGAGAGTCACGAAGAGCTTGGCTTCTTTCTCAGGAAGCATCGCCAGCACAGTCTCCCTTCTTCTCTGCCCCCTCTGGAACCTATATTCCTCTGTGCTGACTGTCTCCCTTCCCCCAACATAAGATGAGCTTCTCCAGAGGACTGGTGTCTGTTCCGTGCTGCGCCCCAGGCCTGGCACAGAGACGGTGCTCAGCTGGTATTTGGGGGAACAAATGAGCCTTGCAAACTCATCCCCAAGATCCTCAAATCCCTGGCTTTTCTTTGTTCTCAAGTCCCAGCTCACATGGTTCATACTCTTTTCAGAGCCTGCAGAAAGGAATATGACCAACCACACTGGCTCTTTTTTTTTTTTTTTTTTTTTGCGGTACGCGGGCCTCCCACTGCTGTGGCCTCTCCCGTTGCGGAGCACAGGCTCCGGACGCGCAGGCTCAGCGGCCACGGCTCACGGGCCCAGCCGCTCCGCGGCATGTGGGATCCTCCCGGACCGGGGCACGAACCCGCGTCCCCTGCATCGGCAGGCGGACTCTCAACCACTGCGCCACCAGGGAAGCCCCACCCTGGCTCTTTGACATTACCCAGGGTCTCCTGTCCCTGACCCCGTGTCTCTCTCCCTGTTCACACCTTCCCCTTCCCTCTGAGAAGTTTCACAAGGATCCTACAAATGGGGAATGTTCTATGACATTTAAGGCTTTCAGAGCCTCAGAGTCCGGGAGCAGGATGGTTGGCAGTTCTCCTGGAGGCCTTCCCCAAGCCTACAAGCTTCCAGAGATTCGTACACAGCACCCCTCCCAGGAAGCAGTGATAACAGAGTTCGTACAGTCCGAGATGACCTCCTGAGATGCTAGCCAACATTTCAGGGTTTGTAGGTGGACGTTCTTAGCATCCTAAATGAAGAGGAAAAACAGCAACACCGTCACAAACGGACCAGCAGTGTCTTCACCCTCTAGGCCCGCCTCATGGTTCTCAACAATCAGTTCAAAAAGTAAGTGAGGTTTTATCAGAACGGGAAGAGGACAGAAGCCAGGCGCAGGTCTTGAAATAGTTAAAAATAAATGTTAGGAAAGAAAACCAAAACTAAACAGGTACTCTTAACAAGTCTATTCCAAGTGTTAATATTTGAAAGACAGCCTTGAATTGAAATGTTTGGTCAGACCGTATATTACAGCATGTTTCAACCTTCGGCTTAGGTAGGGCAGTTAGGGCAGGTCAGCCTCGGGGTTACCAGCGAAAAAGAAAGGCAAAATTACCTGTGATATATAAGGAAAACACATGTACCCCTTGCCGGTGGCACAGGAAATCAGTAGAGGCCAACTCCAATTAAATCAAAAGGCATTAAGTTAAACGCAAGAAAAGCACGTCTTTTCTTGCATTTTCTTGGGGGTGTAGTTACTACTTGAAGCAAGCAGCCCACTCACTGGGATTTAGAACTTCATTAAGTGGAGATTGTGCTCATGACTTTGTGGATATTTTCTACCATGAGCACCTACACAAAATCTTCACCCACGAATCTCAGTGGCATTTGTAGCCTTGGGTCCTTAAAGCATCGTAACATCACAGTTCATTTGAAAGGAGCATACTGAAGTACAAGAAGCAAAAGGATTTACTGGTAGCAGAAAACAAAGAAAACCCAGAGAGAGAGCCCAGTAGCATAAAACGAATACTGAGTTTTAATTTCAGTTCTACCACCAGTCAGCTACCTGAGCAAACCCCGTAAATTTCCCCATTTCCTAAGAAATTCTGTGTTCTGATGTTTTTCTCCCCTCCTTTCTCTTTCTCCCTCTCTCCCCTCCCACCCATACACATACACAGGACCTCCAGTATAGATAACTACCTACCAACTTTTCGGTTTATCTCTGTCAGTATCGATTACTACCAATCTTTCTGCATTTGTCTCCTGTCCTTTCCGCTTTGATATGAGGATGAGGGGGGTTTAGCGCAGGGCAAGGCAACCCTCCTTCCAGGTTACCGAACAGGATTTACCACCAGGCTCAGGGCTCTCACAGGAGCTCAGCAGTCTGCACTGGGAGAACTTGGGCCAGCCACATGCTTCCTTACCGAACACCGGGTCCCCAGCTGCAGGATGGCCAGCCGGATGAGACAACACTGCCATCAAGTGGCCTCGGGGAGAGTGGCCCACAGATCTGACGTCCGTTAAGAGTGAGGGTCCGATGGCCTCTCTGGACCGCAGCCAACTCCTCCTCCAAACCCACAGCTTCTCGCAGGGCCCCTCCAGCAGCATCTCACTGCAGAAGAGGCAAAGGTTGTGGGTCTGCTTGAGGACAGTGTGTGAGACCACGCTCCAGGTCACCTATACTTTCTAAGTCAGCCCTGTGGATATCAATTCATACCCCATGTTGGTTTTTTGTTGCTTTTTGTTTTCCCAGGCTGTTTTTTGAAAAGATTTTCCTATTACAGAAAAAACGTTTTTCAAAGATGATTACACACTCCAAGGAGGCACTCAGACCAGGGAGAGCCGCATGGGCAGCTAGTCTCCTGCTAGAGGAGAGGGGAGAGCAGACGCCTTCAGGACAGAGACGCTGGGCGCCTGCTCAGAGAGGGTGATGGTGGCCGTGGTGGGCAGGGCCTCTTCCTCGGCTGGACGTGCCCAGAGGCGCTACAGACACACCGTGAGCCCCTCCCCGTCCAAGAGAGTAAACCAGCCCCGGATGTTAACAGACAACTCTCTCATACCCTCTGGCCTAACCAGCAGAACGGTAGGAGGAGGTTCTTGTACCCCAGCTCTCCATGCCCGCAGGCTGCCCGCAGTCCAAATTGCCCGTGGACATAGTTGCCGCCTCCTCTGCGGGGTGGGAACCCGAATGTCCTTCCCACGTTTAGGTGTGGCCTGCTGCTGCCCACTCAGGAAGAGGGCTGGCCGGTGAGGTGAGGCAGCAACCGTCTTCCTTTTGGGCCCATCTGGTGGGCGTGGTGGTGCCTTCAGCTCCTGCCAGCCTCCCTCTCGCTTCTCCCAACTGCTGTGCCGGGTGAGTGTTTAGCTCAGTCCCTTGTAGGCATCTCTGGGGGTAGTGGGGCTGCTGAGGATGTCCTCGCGCCCCAGTTCATAGTTTCCAGACTGGCCGTGTGTTCCCTTCACACCCACTGTCCCTTCCCAACAGCCTAGGCTCCGGCACCAAGCACACACACATCTAACCGGTCCCTTAATGGCACAAGGTCAGACCTGTAATCAGTCCTTCGTTCGATGTCTCCTAAGGGTTGTTCCTCTGATTGGGCCTGCCTGAAGAGGTAAGGGAGGTTTCAGATTGGGTATTTGTTTCCTAATGCAAATTTTCATGGCCTAGTCCAGAAACCAGGACAATGTCTGGGGTGGGCCCAGGAATTCATTTTTAACAAGCGCTCTACATAATTCTGATATAGGGGACCCACTAGTCACACCCTGAAAGTCACAGAGGGCATGGTAGACCCTGGAGTCAGAAAGCGTTACTGAAGGGCTCTCCTAGGTAACAGGTACAGAAAAGTAGTGGCAAACCCATCAGGGTAATCGCTGAGACATTTTAGTAATAAAGATGATTTTCCTACTAAGTGGTTCATGTTCCTCTCAAGTAGGCTTGCAAAGTCACTGTCTCACAGCCTGATTTGTCTTTGCAGTTTGATCAGGCAATGTGGCTGCGTGTGAAACTCAAGAGGCACAAGAGTAGCCCCTGCCCGTCACAGGCTCAGCTCTGAGCCAGCGCTACCCCATCGGGCAGCCCTGTCGAGCAGACTGCAAAAAGGCATCTCTGCTCTGATAATTAAAGAAAAAACAAACGTCTACACAGCATGCCAGTTCAGTGTGTGTGTAAATCAAAGCCACGGCTAATACCTCCAAAGAGTAAGTGCTCCTTTCCGCCAACGATTTCGAACATTATCAGATTCTTTCAATTCTGCGCTACAGGCGGGAATGTAACTCATCTATAAAGCAAAGTCACAACGTAATGGCAGCTTTCTGATCAGGACCCTTAAAGGCTGGCACCTCCTATCTATCAAAGTGCCGAAAGGCTGCCGCCTTTTTAAGGTGAGCACTTGTGACTGAATGACCTAGAAAAGCCATTCCAACAACTGGAGTCAGGGAGCTCCAGAAGGGTCCATATCTAGCACATTCTGCACAAGGCCTTCAAGTGAGACCACGTTCTCGGTCTAGAGGAATATTATGCTAGAATAATTTGTGCCTGAGGGTGGGGGGAAAAATGGTCCTAGAAACCTTGGGAGGTGAGGACCTTATAGAAACATTTTAGGCACAATATATATAATTTTAAGCAGTGAAAAACTGAATCTCAAATCAACAGAAAATCCTTTGAAACAAAAATACACCTGTAAGGGCTTCCCTGGTGGCGCGGTGGTTGAGAGTCCGCCGGCCGATGCAGGGGACGCGGGTTCGCGCCCCCGTCCGGGAAGATCCCACATGCCGCGGAGCGGCTGGGCCCGTGAGCCGTGGCCGCTGAGCCTGCGCGTCCGGAGCCTGTGCTCCGCAACGGGAGAGGCCGCAACGGTGAGAGGCCCGCGTACCGCAAAAAAAAAAAAAAAAAAAAAATACACCTGTAGCTTATATAACGGTTAATTTAATGTCAACTTGGCTGGATGACAGGGTACCGAGATATCTGGCTAAATATTATTTCTGGGGGTCTGTGAGGGTTTCTGGGTGAGATTAGCATTTGAACTGGACTGAGTAAGGAGGTTGTTGCCCTCCCCAGTTCGGGTGGGCATCCCCCAATTGTTCTCGCTCCCTGTTGAGCTGGGACCCCCATCTTCCCTCGTCCTTGGGGACAGGATCTCACCCCATCGGCTCTCCTGGTCTCAGGCCTTCAGACTCGAACTGGAACCCATACGGCCCCCTCTCCTGGGCCTCAAGGCTGCAGACCACAGGAAACGGGACTCCTCAGCCTCCATGACCATGTGAGCCAGTTACCAATAATAAATCTCCGCCTGTATCCTACTGATTCTGTGTCTCCGGATAACTGGTATAATAAAGACGACCAATGTGTACTTTGAATGGGATAGTCTGGTTTCCAGTTGTGATGTTGTAAGAGAAACGAATGAGATGCCACATTGCATCCTGGGTGCCTGCGACAGAGTATTCAACAAATACTTCTCGAGCAAATTTAAAAATATGTGTCTTCTACGGGGTTTTGATCATTTAAATTCTTCACGGAAGGCCAACAGTAAAATTGGCCACGAGACAAATCACACCCCTACGTAGCACAGAATTTGACTTGTTCGACATCAAGAAAATTACTCCAACATCCAATGTTGACTCCATCCCATTTTGATGGAGTCAAAATGCACTTAATAGCTCGAAAACAAAAACTCTATCGAAATTTAGGTATAAATTTTAACATTCCCTAAGTGTTTATAAAAATTATTCCGCATTTCTGGCTAAAGCCCGTTTAAAGGGCTATTTGCTTTTACCATTTTCTTCTATTCTGGTTGATTTAAAGATTTTCCTCCAAAACAGCCATTCCGGACTGTTTAACAATCCCAGGAATGATAAATCTTAACATATTCTATTTATATCCATTAATGTCTTAATAAAATTGAGATGGTTTAAAGGTAATCTGCCCTTCAAGGCAGGCTGGGTGGACTAAATCAATTCCAAACACTCTCTTCGTAAGATGGGCTGACTACCATAAGACGATAAGCTGATCAAAACAGTGAACTTTTCCAGATAGATGAAAGCTAAAAGATTTTGTATCCTTAAAATACAAAACTAGCTCTGGATGACAGAAAAATACAGGAGGAATGAAGAAAACGAAAGGAAAAAGAAATTCTACTTCCCAGTTCTGTCCTGGAAGAAAGCAATTCATAACAAAATAAGTGCTTGGGGTTTTATTCTTTAATAAAACAGATCAGTCCAACAGTTCCAAGGTACAAACTTCACCAGTTTTGAACTGATCCAGGACAATGGCACAGAACTCAGTCCTTCCGCAGAGGCACAGTCTCCTCCCTGATGCCCTCCTTGGTCACGATGCAGATCCTGAGCGCGTCCCCGGTGTACACATCCCTCTCGGCAGCAGAAATGAAGACATCTTTCACGAGCCGCATAGCTCTGTCCAAGGACAGTGGGACATGCTCCACATTCTGCATGTTCTTAAAACCAACCTGGTGGGACAGAAAACTTGGATGAGGCATCATGTGACCACACAAAGGCAGTCCAGTCTCCCCCAAAGCTTTCACACGTCTCAGGGTTCAAAACGAATACATCACACAAACTTCAAATGTCCCTCAACTGAAATATTTCCAGACCTGGCTGAATTACACAAACCTAACACCTGACAAATACCAACTGAGACAAAGCCCCTGCTCTTGAGAAGCACACAGTAGAGGGGTGAACGTATGTAAGCAAACTATCGTTACAGAATCTGCCGAAACTAAGAAGAAAACAGAGCCACGAGAGCCCCAAGCTGTCATAACTAAATCTCCTGGGAGAAGAAAAGAAAGGCTTCAGCAGAAAATACATCTGAGAAGAGGAGTGATAAAGGATAAACGAGTTAAGGATGGAGTAACATTCCAGACGGAGGCTGTGCTATCTCCAAAGGGATGGAGACGGGAAGGCACATCATTTCAAGGATCTGAGTGGAATACAGAGTGACAGGAGGTGAGGCAGATAAGCAATAAGCAGAAGTAACTACATACTACATAACACATTTTAGACGAGCAAGGAAGATGAAATAGGGAAGTAAGCTTGGAGGCGAAAAGGATGTTAGGAAATAAACACAATGATCCAGGCAAGATGCCATGCAAGCCTGAATGTAGCCAGCGTAACAGAAAAGGGGGCAAATTAAAAATATACTTGGAAATTAGAATACAAAATGAGGTGACACAGAGATGGTGAGATCGGGGGAGAAATGCGTTTTCATGACTTCAGGTAAAAATGGCAAGAGGAGAACCAATAACACGGACAAACCATTGTAGACAGAAGCGCCTTCAAAGTCATGAGAACAGGGAAGAAGCTGGAGCCGTGGAAGCGAGTGGCGGCAGGGCAGGAGACCCAGTAGAACAGAGACAAGAAGGTTGGATGGGGCAAATCAGCCAAGCAAGCTCAGCAGTGAATTAAAAGAAAGCGTTGATTTCTGCGCTCCCGTAAGCTAATGAAGAGAATGCAGAGGAAGGTACTTCGTGTTAATGCCACCACCCCCTGGACGCAGTCTTATTACCTGGTTGTCAAGCAGGGGCTGCAGCATGGCACTGGCTGAGCCTCCAGCCTTGAAGGAGTCTCTCTGGTAGGACCCCACCGGATCAAAGCTGTACACAGCTCCCTTCCCTTAAAGTAGAAAACAGTCTCCATAAGGATGCATCCTGACCACATTCCCAAATCGTGGTAAAAATAAATCTAATCAAAATGTGATACAAAATGGACCATCAACTTGGCTAAAATTTCAGAAGAAGTGCAGTCTGCCCCTCCCCTCCCCTCCGAATGCAATCGGAGGCCCACCTGCCCACTCCCGTCCACTGTGGCGTTTGCCACCAGGAGCTTCATGCTCTCTTCAAGCTACCATTACCGATTACCACGCCGTGGCTCCCACTATGTATGTGGTCTCACAGGTTCACTACTTAACAATCACAGATCCTGCTCTAAGTTCTGCACCAAACTCCTCACAAGATTCCTAAAAAACTAACTGGTGTAGCTGCAGTATAGACACAAGTGTAAAATTCACCTGGTGCTAAATATGGGAAGCATGAAAAACTTCCTGCGTATTTTAAACTAATAGTAAGCACACTCTTTAGCATCAGCACCACAAACAAATCAATTTAATTAAAAAGAAATTCCAGGGACTTCCCTGGAATTCCCTGGCGCAATGGTTAAGAATCCGCCTGCCAATGCAGGGGACATGGGTTCAATCCCTGCTCCGGGAAGATCCCACATGCCGCGGAGCAACTAAGCCTGAGTGCCACAACTACTGAGCCTGCGCTCTAAGCCCGCAAGCCACAACTACTGAGCCCACGAGCCGCAACTACTGAAGCCCACGCGCCTAGAGCCCATGCTGTGCAACAAAAGCCACCGCAATGAGAAGCCTCCGCACCGCCACGAAGAGCAGCCCCCGCTCGCCGCAACTAGAGAGAAAGTACGTACCCTATGACCCAGTAATAATTTCACTTACAGAATTAAGATCTATCTACAAGTAATGCTAACATAAACACACAAAGCAATATGGACAAGATCATTTCTGTATCTCTTACAGAGCAAAAACTTACAAACCACCAAATCCATTAGCAGAAAATGGTATGTCAACATAGCAATGTGCAGACTAGGAAGAGGAAGACAGGTCTGTGGGACACATCCATAGGACAATATAAAATAAAGAGCTCTTTGGTATGTAGAGTACAGTCCTATTTTTGTTTAAAGGCATTAAGTAAACTGTACACACATTTATATATACACACAAAAACGTATGGAAAGATTAATAAGTAAACTGTAGTTATTCCTCTTTGTGGGATTACAGACAAGAAAAGAAGGGAATCACTTTATATGCTTTGGTATTGAGTTTATTACAAAGAATACACGTCACTAATTTTTAAAAAGGCCTTTTAAAAACAACTGTGTTCTGAGTGTGAGAAATCACGGATCATTTATAAGGTATGACTTAAAAGTGACACAACTGATTTTTAAAACACATTATGCCGTAACTGAAACACTCCAGTAGTTACCCTGGGAGATGCGAGATAAGGACAATCTTCTTACTACCATGGACAACTGCCAACGTTAGCTGTGTGTATTTTTCCCACCACAGAATTACGGAGATATAACCGTAGCCCTAACCCGGCTGAGGAGGCAGCACCTGAAAGAACCTGGAGAAGTGCTCTGCTGGGAGCAAGTTTAGAACAAGAAACAAGGTCACAGTGAGCAAGGCCACTAACTTCAACACATAAAGAAGCGCTATGAGGTATAAAGCCAAAAAAACAACTGTATTGCTCATGAGGCTAATAGGCCACAAGTAAAATGAGGCTCAAAAGATTTACCCAAGGGTAAACCAATCTCACAAAACCACACACAACAGCTTTGAGGAAAACAAAAGAGTGGACTATACCCAAGACCACAGCTTCAAAGACTCCCTTAGAAAAAGCAAGAGACATCTGTAACATGAGTGCAGAAGGCATGAATATTGACTGTAGGTATAAAGTGATTTTCCTCATCAAAATAATTCTTAAAAAGTGCGATGATTTCAAAGTAAAATATAAAATAAAACCAGACAAGTCCTAGAAAAAAACACAGGTAAGTCTTTGATGGGGAAGGCGTTTCTAACAAAGTAAGACACTCAATACCATAAAGAAAAGATTGACAGATTTGTATGAAACTCAGGAACTTCTGTGTAGCTAAAGACACATCCCAAAAGGTCAGAGACCAAGAACACTCTTGCACGGTATCTACCACATACATTACACAGGGTTAACACAGCTGTTCTTATAAATCAGTAAGGAAAAGACTAACCTGCGAATAAGGGAATGAGCAAAGATTAACACATGGGTCAGTCTCCAAAGAAGAAATGAAAAGGGCAATAAACACGAAGACACCCAACCTCTATAAACAAAAAATACATATAAATTAAAACAACAAAGTATTTACTAGGCGAAGACCTAGAATGTGTTAAAATTCTGATACTGGTTAGGATGCAAAAACAGAACCAAGAAAACCCAAAACAAAAGAAGGTACTCACACCCCTGCTGGTAGACTGCAGGAGGACTCTTTCTGAAGGGCAAGCCCATGGTGTCAGCAGAATGCAAAACATATAGATATTCTCTGACCCAGAAGCTCGACTTCTAGGAATTTTTTCCAGGGAGATAAGCTGGGTTGGAGAAATACACAAAATTGTATGTACAGGAGTTGTCATATTGTTTATATTAAGAAAACTGGAAACAACCTAAATGACCTTCAGAGGACTGGTGGGGAAACTATGGTGCAGCTCCATCCCATATGTCAGCCTGAAATCATTTTGCATGTCTTTATCCACCAGTATAAAACTACCTCAGTGATAACACATCCACTGTATAGTCCCAGAAAAAGGTATAAACTACATCCTTCTTATGTAGTGTACAAGCACATATGCACACCAAGACATCTAAAAGCATGTTCGCTAGAAGTTGAATAGTAATTATCTCTAGGGACAGGCTTTGGGGGATTACTACTTTTATCCTTGTATCTTCCAGTACTATTTGACTTCTATAAGCATTATTGTTTTCATTACAGAAAAACTAAAGCCCTCATTAACTTGGGGAAAATTTTTTAAAAGAGGGCATGATTGCAACTGGAGAGGTAAGGGCACAAAGGGCAAAGTAGATAGCTGTTGACTGTGTGCTAAAGTCAGCTGTTGACCCAGTGTCCTGAGGGTCTCCATAGGAACAGAGCCCCACTTCCACCAACACAAAAGAAAGAAAATAAAAGCTCAAAACAGGGACTTCCCTGGTGGTTCGGTGGTTAAGAATCCGCCTGCCAATGCAGGGGACATGGGTTCAAGCCCTGGTCTGGGAAGATCCCACATGCCGCGGGGCAACTAAGCCCGTGCGCCACAACTACTGAGCCTGCACTCTAGAGCCCACAAGCCACAGCTACTGAAGCCCGCGCACCTAGAGCCCATGCTCTGCCACAAGAGAAGACATCGCAATGAGAAGCCCGCACACTGCAACAAAGAGTAGCCCCCACTCGCTGCAACTAGAGAAAGCCTGCGCACACAACGAAGACCCAACACAGCCAAAAATAAAAAAATTTAAAAAAATTAAAAATCTCAAAACTTCAGCAGAGGCTCTGGACTTGGAGGCACCCTACTTAAGCATGGACAGGGTAAAAGGCAGGTACAAAAACAGAAGTGTTAAATGGAGAGCTGATGTGCTCCTTCAGTGCAGACCTTTATGACCAGATTTTGATTATCATTCTTCAGTACACGTGGACGGCCAAAATTCAAAAGAAATTTGATGGAAGCCTCCAATGTAGAAGGCAGCAGCCAAAAATAAACAAGATGAAGAGAGCAATCTGAGGGACTCCCTGGTGGCGCAGTAGTTAAGAATCTGCTTGCCAATGAAGGGGACAGGGGTTCAATCCCTGGCCCGGGAAGATCTCTTTCCACATGCCGTGGAGAAGAAATTTGATGGAAGCCTCCAATGTAGAAGGCAGCAGCCAAAAATAAACAAGATGAAGAGAGCAATCTGAGGGACTCCCTGGTGGCGCAGTAGTTAAGAATCTGCTTGCCAATGAAGGGGACAGGGGTTCAATCCCTGGCCCGGGAAGATCTCTTCCCACATGCCGTGGAGCAACTAAGCCCATGCGCCACAACTACTGAGCCTGCGCTCTAGAGCCCGCAAGCCACAACTACTGAGCCCGAGTGCTACAGCTACTGAAGCCTGCGCGCCTAGAGCCTGTGATCCACAACAAGAGAAGCCACGACAACGCGAAGCCCACGCATTGCAATGAAGAGTGGCCCCCGCTCGCCTCAACTAGAGAAAGCCCGCGCACAGCAACGAAGACCCAACACAGCCAAAAATAAAAACAAATAAATAAAATTTTAAAAAAGGAATAAATTGTCTCAGTGGGTGTATACATGTTCCAAACTTATCAAATTATGCATTAAAAAAAGCAACTAGATAAAATGCAGAGAACACAGGAAAACTTCAAAGGAAGTACAAAAAAAATCTAGCAGTAACAGGATACTTAAAATAAAAAAGGACCTAACAAATAAGAAAAAGCTGACGGCAAAAATAGAAAGCTCAGTAAAGAATGAGGCACTGAGGTTGAGGAACTCTTCAGAGCAGAACAAAAAAATAAACAGGTGGACAACATGCAGGGGAAAAAATGAGAAACTATGGGATCATAACCCAGGTGGCTGTGGAGAAGGCAGGGTTAGGAGAGGAGGAGGAGAGGCAAGAAGAAGGTAGAGGAGACAAAATAAATGAGAAAAGACTCTGGACGAGGAGCCTCGCTGTAACCTTTCAGAACACTAGGATAAAGAAAAGACTCAAAAAACGAAGACTCAAAAAGGTCTCCTGATTCCTTTCTTCAGAAATTTCTCTAGAGATGCACACCACCAAACAGGGAAATAAACCAAGAAAGAGGAAAGCACAGGTGAAAGAGCTGGAGACTGTCCACTGTCCTGGGACACAGAGAAAGAAGGCAAAGGACTTCTTTACTACACACATAAATTCCTCTAAGGAATAAAAATCAAATCAAACCAGACAAGATTAGCGGGGGGGAAAAAGGTTAGAAACGCCTGAGAATACCACCAAAACAAGCAAGAGTGTAATCACATGGGAATCAAAGACTAGGGCTCTGGAGTCAAACAGACCCAAACCTCAGCTCTGCCATTCAGTACATAGGAGGTTCCTCCAATCTGTCTGATGCTCAGAAAAACTCAAAGGACATTGTCTGGCCTGCTGAAATTCAATGGCAGCTATCATTAATATCGCTAAAATCTGAATTTATTAACCTGACATTCAAGTCAGACATAACTGAAGTCAAAAAAGGCACCAAAAGTGTCCCGCATGCTGGGTTAGGCAAGCTAACCTGTGGCTAGAATTTAATTACCCAGGTTAAGTGTAATTAATTTCTAAGTACCATTTCTGTGCTTTATATTTTCTCTTAGTTTTCAAGCAAGTTTGAAAGCCTGAAAAAACTGTGTCAACCTAATTTGTCTACATATAAACCATGGTAGGTAAAATGATCAGAATGCTCCCAGAGGTCACATACAGGGGCAGAGGTGAGAGAGAGAGGGAGAACAAAGAAAAAACCCACGGAACAGAAATGGACAGGAGTAAAAACTAGAGAGGAGATGAGAAGAACCTGACTCCATCCTACTCAGAAACCTTCCCTCTCAGAAAGACAGACTTGTTTCAATGATACCCAAGACAATTTCTGTAACTTCTTTTTACAATGGACTACTCTAAAAGGCAGCACAGATCTGTCCTGGGAGATTGTATTTGATTTCTGGAAGCAACTAAAAGTCAATTCAAATCAGACCTGGTGAAAAACACTGCTGCCCTTTGATCCATGCTTTGGATCAAAAACAGCATGGAAATGTCAAGGTAACAACGCTGATTTTCCCTGGCCCTCCTGGTACGACTCTGACAGAAAATCAAAGAGGGATTTTAAAAATGATCCAAAAACACTGGTGGAAACGCACTTCTTTAACACATTACTTTCAAAAAAAAACCTTTTGAAGTCAAGTATGTTTGTCTTACTTAGAATCATACTCACGTCAAGCTTCTCCAAGTCAGGTTTCTTTCTGTAAGATTAAAATGCTAAATATACTATCAAACTCATGCAAGATCTTCAGAAAATAGTAAAACAACTGACTGCCCAACATTCACTTAATACACCACTTGCTGTGTGTCTCTGGATTATCATTTATTTCCCTTTTAGCTTCAGTTTCTTCACTGCTTTAATTATGAGAAAATGAAGTTGCTGGGCAAGAGGGTATCTGGTTCTTTTCAACTCTGGATGGAAACACACACATCTAAGAAATGCCACCCCATTCATCATCCAGAAAGAAAACATCCTACCTTCTTCATCGAGTCCCCCGATGATGTTGTACACATAGTAGGGAAAAAAGCGCCTAGAATATAGGATTGTAGACAGCATTGCAGCAATCGCCCCTGTCGTCATGGCCTTGTTATTGGAATGTTTATACATCTGCAATTATTAACAAAAATAACAGGCATGTAGAGGCAGAATATATTAAAGAGTAGAACAATGAACAGTAAATTGAAAAGAATGAAAGCCCATCTTGGTAAAATGGGAAAGGATGCCTGTTTCTTTCATGATCAAACAACGCAATACTACTAAAACAAAATAATACTTTATTATGTCCTATCATTTTTGGGGGCTACAAACACTTCTATGGGAAAGAATGCTAAGTTTGCCCTCAGCTCTTTGGTTTAAAGACTACTTTCCATGCCATCCTTATCCCAGGCACTGCTAACTCAAGAGCAAATATACACAAACAGAGCATATGAGGCGACATGGAGAGGATGTTCCAAATCCAGCTCTCTACTCTGCAAACAGACAGTGGTCAGGAAAGTCCATGGGCCAAATTCAGCCCACCACTTGTTTCTATAAAGTTTTATTGGAACACAGTCTCGTTCATTCATTACATATTGTCTATGTCTGCTTTTGCACAAGGGCAGAGTTGAACGGTTGCCACAGAAACCAAATGGCTCATAAACTTGAAGGTATTTGCTATGCTAACTCCTGATCAGACTCAGATATAAGTCCCTCTCTTTGCAGAGTAGATACCTGTGAGACATGAGGGCAGCACCCTTACTGTGTGTGAATACAGTACAGTGGTCTTAATCCTTAGAACATCTACCATGGAGAACAGAAGTATCCAAAATAGCATCTTACACAGTGATTTCCAATCTTAGATTTACTACAGCCTTAGGAATCCCAAATTATCCAATAAAATAAATTTAAGTTCACCAATTTGTCAGCCACATAGCAAACATCTCTAAAGAGAAACCTAAGAAGTACTATAAAATCAAACAATGACAAATACTGAAGAAAGATGAGACATGAGCTACTTGGATAAATCGGTGTATAGAAACATTTTTTCCATGGTTATAAAGAAAATTCTTAATTTCATTTCAAAACCAAGCACCAACATTTATTCACCTCACCATTTACAAAATAATATATGAAAGAAAAATTTCAAGGACTGTACATTGAGTTGAACTCACTGTTGCTTGTTTTATTTTATTAACAAAACACTGCTCTCCATGTCATGTTTATTTTTGTCCTCTAAATGCCATTTATAAAATATGCATTAGGAATCATACAAATACATCAATAAATATAAGTCACTAAAGCTTTCAATATAAATAGGTTTTAAATAAATGTTAACAATTGATAAATACTGAACAAAATCATTTCTACACGTTCAAAAAGCAAGTATCAGTTAAACAAATTCATTACATACTCCAGTGACATCACTCATAATCTTAAGAGTTATTCACAAATAGGCAAAACAGAACGCGACCAACCCGGCTCACTTTTTCACGTACCAGCTGGACTTACCAACTACTAAATTAAAAATTATGACACGTAGCCTACAAAATTAAATAAGAAAATTAACAGCATATAATATTGACACTGTAAATATCAGCAGTTTAAAAAATGTCAGCAGGCTATAACTAATTAAGAAACAGAGCTACATTTCTTTTTTTTTTTTTTTGCAGTACGCGGGCCTCTCACTGTTGTGGCCTCTCCCATTGCGGAGCACAGGCTCCGGACACGCAGGCTCAGTGGCCGTGGCTCACGGGCCCAGCCGCTCCACGGCATGTGGGATCTTTCCGGACCGGGGCACGAACCCACGTCCTCTGCATCGGCAGGCGGACTCTCAACCACTGCGCCACCAGGGAAGCCCCAGAGCTACATTTCTGAATATTGACATATGGTGATTGAGAATCCTACTCCAACCCTATACTGTTACCAACTAAGAAGAGAGTAGTTACTGGTTATTATTACAGATAAAATCCATTTTAGTACAGTCCAAATTACACCTAACCTATTCTCCCTGAAACTATTTGCAGCAAACACTGCTAGTACACACGGGCGATAATCAAAATCCAGACGGGCATCTGCTTTCATCAAGTCGGCATTCCTTTGTTCTTTATGCCTCCCCAGCTCCCACAAAAGGCATGCAGGCAATGTCAGCCCTTTAAAAACTGTAAAACAGGTTAGTCTGTCTCGTTCTCTTACTTCTTCCGAATACCACCCTTTGAGTCTCTTCCACCCTCATCCACCTTGTGTCAAATCTCCTTCCTCAGCTAGCTGTCAGCTAACGCCTGTTAAGGGGTAGGTGATAATGGTGTAGGTTGTGCCTCTAGTCCAAACAGCTGGTTTATTCCTTCTCCTGCTAACAGTGCAGTGCTACAAAGAGAGCATGTCAGCTGACGGTACTCCAGACCAAGCTTCGGTCTAAAAGCTTGCCTCCTCTGCAGAAATTGATTTGTTTCATTTCTGAGGGAAGAGTATCTTCAGAAGAAACCCCTCCCAGTCTGCCTCAAAAAAGGTAGATAATCCTTTACTTTATACTGTACATATATTTTAACAAAAGGAACTTGCTGTAGTTTCACATTATGCTACTTTGATGATGCTGCATTAACAGTATCATTTCATTTCCAGGATAGGTTATAGTTTCATCTGCTAAACTAGCTCTTCTCCAGCTATTCTGAGCAAGTCATGATGTATGCTTAAAAGAATCTAAAGAACTGTTATTAGCTTTCAACAGTGTAGACATATACAAAAGCATCTACCTTTAGTCTTGCTTCAATAATCTTTGTCAGGGTAAGACAGTCTCCATGAAAACCACTACATCCGATGACTGTTTTGTCTGTTCTGTAAAAAAAACCACATTTCAGGAAACTGAGTTGGTTTGACAGTAAAGGAAAACATGTCTTGGGTAATTTTAAATTGAAAACTCCCATTCCCATTATTCACCAAATGGTAATGGGACAACTATTTAGCTAGCTCTTTTTGGGGGAGGCGGGGCAGGGGGAGGTCCTGTATCCCAACATCTCACTCAAAAGAATAAATGAAACTATGAATGGACTAAGGAAAATATGACTGAATTTTTTTACAACCTTAGGTTGAGGGCAGCCAATTTACATGATACAACCCAATGTCCACACAGAAAACCTGTATAAATTTGATTACATAAAAAACTAAACTTCTATAAAAATACAATGAACAAAGTTAAAAAAAAAAAAAAGAACCGAGAGCACCGTTGCCCAGGTTCAATCCCTGGTCAGGGAACTGAGATCCCATAAGCCACTCAGCACAGCCAAAAAGAAAAAAAAAAAAGAGCTAAGAAAATATATTTGTAGGACATACAACCAAAGTCTACTTTTAATTTCCTTTTTCTACAAAGGGTTCCTAAAAATATGAAAAGCATTAACAGCTCAATGGCTTATGGGGATGTAATACACAGCATGGTGACTACAGTTAATAAGCCTGTGTTGCATATTTAAAAGTTGCTAAGAGAGTAGATCTCAGAAGTTCTCATCACAAGGAAACAAATGTCGTAACTATGTGTGGTAACAGATATTAACCAGACGAATTGTGATCATTTTGCAATATATACAAATACAGAATCATTATGTTATATACCTGAAACTATTATGTCAATTACACCTCAATTAAAAAAAAAAACACAATGGAAAGATGGCTAACTTATATGAAACTCATAAAAAGAAACACAAGTCACCATAAACATATAAAAGAACCTCCATGCCAATCAGAAATTCAAATCTAAATAAGAAATGATTTCAACCTATTAGACTAATAATGCCTAATGCTGGTGACGTGGGAAATGTGTACTCTCAGATACTGGCAAAGAGTATACAATGATGCAAGTTTTTAGAAGGCTCGTTTGACAGTATCTAGTAGAAATTTAAATGCACACCATTTTCACTCAATAATTCCACTGCTAGAAATTCATCCAATCAATATACTTATGCAAGTTTGCAAAGACATACTCTAGGTTCGCTTGTGCGTAAGTATACATATTATTTTAATGGCTCTCCAAAACAAAACAAACAAAAACAACCCAAATGCCCACCAGAGGGAAACTGATAAAATTTTGGTACATCTATGTCTCAAAAATTAATTCCCAAGTCTTGACATGTATAAGGAAACACAAACCAATCTCATCAAGAAATAATCAGCAGAGGCAACATGATACCCTTCCTTTCAGAAATATAAGAATGACTCATACAAAACATACTTGTCCAGCTGGGGAGACCACTGGCACCTCCAGGGGCATTACCAGCATTTCCTGATCTACCCCTATAACCAACCTCACTGCACTGAGCCAAAGACCCCCAGTATACCATAAGGCTTCACTGCCTATACTACTAAGAAGAGTTGACAGTACCAAGAGGGTAGGACAAAATCTGAGCTTCAAAATGCTTTTGCCAAATATCCAGGTACATAAATGAAGAGGCGTTTTTATGCAAAGAATAAAGAGGAAATGTAAGTCTCAAACAGGTGGGGAAGAGGCAGACTTGGCTCTAGGTCGGCCCAAAGGGTATGGGATCAGGGGCACGCAGGCAATTCAACTGCACGTATGGTCTAGTGCAAAAGATGCATGACAGGAATACAGGAAGTCATTAACGTTCTGTCTCTATATACCTGAAGAATTTCATTAAAAAAAAAAGGGTATTCACTTAGGCAGCACACAAACTAAAGCAGAACATTACAAAGATGAGCAGAATCTGGCACAAGGGTAACATATATAAGATTACATATTTAAATTGTATTTATGACGTTACTACTTTCAAATTATAAAAGTTACAACTTAGAAGAAAAAATTATAGCATGGGTGCACTACAAATCGGAGAAGAGAAAGGGGTATCGAAAGACAGAAGTGGACAGAAAGGGAACTGGGAAGATGAAGACAAGTTTACTGTTGTTTAGGTTAAGATGTGGGCTAGCTCATGCCCTGCAGCACCGCAAGGTCCACCCCAAGGACCCGAACCTCATCAGTCCACTCCTGCTACAATTAAAGGTTAAAACGATCTTGTGGACTAACGTAGGCGTAACCACCACTTTTAACTGTGCCTAAAAATGTTAAATACAAACCACTGCTAACATGCAAGATGCATTTAGGTAATTTATGCAGACTTTCTTCCCCTGTACACATGACTTTATTTTCTTATGTTTTAGAAAAAATATAAGTACCCCATTAAAACTGTGAACCATGGATATAACTGCTTACGATATGGTTAAATTGAATGTTTCAGGTTATTTTCTTTTTTAAGGTGCAGATTAAAAAAAAAACTCAACATATTAATAGATGCATAGAAGGATGAAAGTATGTATGATAAAGTAATAATAAAATACTGATAAGATCTAGGTGATAGTATATGGGTGTTCACTACAAAATTATCCTACCTCTGTCGTATATTTGAAATTTTTCATAAGATGTTGAGGTAAAAAATATTTAAGTTACCAAAAACACTGTTGGTACCTAGATATGACAAATATCATGAAGACTACATACTGAATTATTAGAAAACAATTTGCAAACAAAAATGCAAGCTAAGCTCCAAACAGGCAATTTAAAAATTCATGAAACAAGTCATTTAGAAGTTAAATCTCCTGCAGTATTAAATCATCACAAGATGCTGAGAACATGTCCTTAGAAATATTTACTTACAATTTGTAACATTTGGGGCTGTCCCGTGTGTGAATTGAAAACCCCTCACTCAATCGGGTGTCAGAAGCAACAATTGAAAAATCTTCTCCAGCAATTGCCAATACAGTACTGAGGGGAAAAGAAAGACAAAAAAGAAAATTAATGAATTCTGGATGGTAATAACAGCTTTCCCAAAATGAGAATGCTCCACAGCATATACTGGGATAAAATATACTAGATGTAAGCAAGTGCAGGATTCAGATGGAAGAGGAATGATCAGGGGAAAGGATCCCTGCCTACAAGTCATCTGGGGAAAAAATATTAAGTACTCCGTAAAAAACACAAGCCTAAATCAGAGCAAAGGTTCCTTAGAGAAGGTAACAGAAAGAAATCACTAAATTATCACCATCATCAAAAAATTAACATCTACCGATACTATAAAACAGCCAAAGGCCATGGCCCTGCCCGCCGGGGGGTGGAAGGGCAGTTAGGTGTAGATAGTGGCGCTACAACACAAGCTATCTGAGCTCAGGGAAGAGAGGCTTAGTGTTTTTCTTTTCTTTTTTAAAATTTATTTTTTTTCTGTTTTTTAAAAATTTATATTCTCTTGCACATGAAAGTCATAAGCACGTATGTATAAATATATATATATTTTGCTCATTTTAAAAACCTATCCCACTTTTTATTTTTTTATTTTTTTATACAGCAGGTTCTTATTAGTCAACCATTTTATACACATCAGTGTATACATGTCAATCCCAATCTCCCAATTCATCACACCACCCCCCCACCCCCGTAAAATTATTTTTGTATTTTTTATTTTTTGGCCACGCCAAAGCAGCATGTGGGATCTTAGTTCCCTCACCAGGGATGGAACCCCTGCCCCCTGCATTGGAAGTGCACAGTCTTAACCACTGGACCTCCAGGGAAGTCGAAAGGCTTAATGTTTTTCATTTCTTTATATCCAAGTCTTTATATAATGTCTTGCACTCAGGAAGACACCCAAATATCTGTTGGAAAATGGACCAACAAAGAACAAATTTTTCCCTTTGTGGCTGTGTGGCTCATGATAGCAGTTTAGTGGAGGCCTAGAGCATGAGCTCTAAAAGCAGACTGTCTGGGTTCTAAGTCTGGCTCTCCTGCTTAGCAGGTAATGAGACGTTGGGTAAGTTGCTTAACTTCTCAAGGCCTCAATGTCCTCATATGCGTATCAGAAATCATAACAGTAGCTACCTTATTTGGGTGTCAGAGGATTAAATAAGTTAATAATTGTTAACCCCTTATACCAGTGCCTGACACATAACTGGTCCTCCAGTAAGTGTTAGCTATGATCCTAGTGGCATAAGGCACATGAGGCAGCAGAGTATGATCACTGAGAACCTAGGCTCTGGAGTTACCCGAAACCCGTCCCTGCCACTTAACAGCTCTGAGACCTGGGACAAATCATCCAAGTTCAAGTTGATGATATCAGCAGCTGCTGTGTTAAAGGGTGGCTGTGAGAATTAGACGGCATGACCCACATAAAACACCTGCACTGTGCCTCACGGAACATAAGCGCTCAGAAAACTTAGGCCATATTCTTACCGAGGTGGGATGGCACTAAAACTCTCAAGTAGAAAAGGATGGTACTGCACATAACATGAACAGTGAATAAAGGAAAACTGGTATAATTCAAATAAAACATTCAAACAACTTATTCAGGTGTCCCTTTTTGTGTATACAAGTGGAGTGGCATAAGGCTTATGTGATGGACAGATCCAACAGCAGAAAATCTCACATGGAAAAGCACAGAGCTCGGAATTTTAGTGAGGAACCAAAGGTTATATGAGCAGAATGAGAAAAGTTCCTTTTGCAAAGTGGAGTTTTAAGAAGACTACTGTGACAATAACACTATATGTGAAATAGGATGGAAACTCTTTCAATAAGACTAATGCAGCAGGAAGGTAGCAACGTGAACAGGAAGAAACAGATAAACCCAAAAAACATAAATACACGAACTACACAGGTTTTTGTAACTACCAAAATGTGTTAGAAGCTGGAAGAGCCAATTCTGACATCCAAGATTTTAAACTCTGACAAGCAGCATGATGGCCTAATTATAAGCAGTGTAAATGAGAAGTGATTGAGAGGAATAATTAGTTTGCTTTTTGTTTTAATATCTTAGGTTATGGTGAGGGCAGAAAATCCGGGTGGAAAGTTGTATTTAAGAAGCCAGAATCGAGGGGCTCATGAAAGGTAAAACTGGAGAAACGGATTTGGGAATATCTTCCCATAAATGAAACACATGAGAGTACTCAGTGTTCACATACAAATGTGAAGGCTAATCAATTGGAGCTTAACCACATTTAGTCAGAATAGAAAAAGACATAGGACTAAGTTTTATTTTGTAGAAGCAAAGGCTGCCCAAGAGCCAGCAGGAGTAAATATTAAAGAAAAAGAACGAAGACTAGAAAAGGTAATTCAATAATGAGAAAGCCATAGCAACTAACTTTAGGGCAGTAATTGGATTACATAGGTTAAAAAGTGAGTAATGAACACTGAATACCTTATAAGTCTTATATAGAATCTGCAACTGCCTCATGAAATGGGTCTATTAACGCATTTTGTGGTATAAGTACTTCATTAGTTGTCATAGGAAATATTTAGAAGTGCAATAATAAAAGCATACATAAACTCCATGGCAACACAGCTATGGATTCAAATCCTGGGGCTCAACTTCACACTAGCTCTGTGACTAAAAAAATTTAACTTCTAAGGGCCCAGGCTCATTTGTAAAATTGAGGCATATACCATCTAACACTCAGTCATCATGAGGATTAAAAAAGATAACTGCTTTCAATTTACAAAATGCTCCTCTTTTGATTCTCCCCACCCCCCCGCCAAAATATGAGTAGCTAAGAAAGACAAGGAAATCTGGGTTCAAGAAGTTGAGGGGTACCCAAAGACCACAACGCTCTTTAGTGGCAGAAACAAGGCTAAAATCATAGCCTCCCACCCTGTTTGCAACATACCGCAAAAATCTGCCTTAAAATTTCAAATCCATAAGGACCTGATTGATTAACCTGGTTGCCTTAAAGGACCATCTGTCTGTTCCAATTGGGTGGGGATATTTTAAAGTACAAAGTTTGGTTGGTAAACTATAATCAGTGCTTAAATATACAGCTCTTCATTGTTAGGAATCCTAAACAGAGTGTTTTTCCAAAACCCTGATTCTTTTAGTGTACTATCAAGGAAAAGTATTATTTAAGATAACTAAAAAAAAAAAGACAACTTGAATGCAACACGCAAGAATACAATATTCAAAGGTCCCCCTTCTGAGTATTTTTTTTCCTGAACTTACGCTAACCCTTAAAAATAAACACTTATCTATGAAACTAAGTCTGGCCGACTAATCCTACCCGCTATTTAAAATAACAGAAAATGACGAAGTAGTTTGATTTAGCTACAGACACAACTACATCTAACGACACGGCCAATCAATCCTAACTCTTTCATCTCAGATGCTCAACCTGCCCCTTGCCTGCTGGCGCGAGAAACACGTTCAGATAGTAAGGAAAGGTTAGGTCCATTTTTAAAGCTCTTCCAAAGCAAAGCCCAGATACCAATTTCTACCTCCTGTCCACGCAAACCTGCCCGTCCACATCGAGACCCAGTGACCGGCCTGTAAGGTGAAGCCCTGGGGAACACGATCGAACCGAGCAACCACGGAGAGGGAGGCCTGCGGCTGGCGGGGCAAAGCCGGGTAGCCATGCCGACAGCCTTAGGCAGGGACATGGGGGGAGAAAGAGGAAGCGGTGGCTCTCCGGGCTTTACCCTCCGTTGAAAGCGTAGGGCGAAAAGCGCAGCTGCAAAGGGCCCGCGGCGCTGTGAGGCTCCATGGCCGGGTCTCTGCCCGGGCCCGAGTACGCGGCTAAGTAGGCCAACACCCCGCTGCTCCGCTCCTGCTGTCTCACGACGAGATGGCGGCCCCTACCGGAAATGGCGCCACTTCCGGCTTCGCGGCGCTGCTTCCGGCCGCTCGGTCTCACGCCGGTCACTGGTTCTAGAGGCAAGCGCCGTAGCCTTACAGTGAGTAGCCGGCGCCAGCTCTTCCAAGAGAGCTGACAGCGAGGTAAAGGTTTTCTCTCCCAAGGAAACATTCGAAATCACTCTTGATGGATAAAAATTTTAGAGTCTGACCTTACAAAGAAATTGGCAAAACTATGGAGCAACGGAAGCTCGAAGACTCTATTGGAGCGTAAATTGGTACAGCCATATTTCGAACAGGGATTGGCATTACTCGGCATAGTTGAAAATACACACGCATCATGACCCAGCAGTTTCACGCCGAGGTATGTACCCTAGCTAGGAAGACGTGTAAGAATGTTCATAAAACATTGTTCTTAATGGCCCCAAAGTGGAAATGAGCTAAATGTCCATAAACTGCAGAATGGATAAAGCAACTGAGGGATGGGTCACGGCAAAAAAATTAACCTACTTCATCTAGAGCGAAGGCACATCAACATGGATGAGTCTTCTCACGTTGAGCAAAAGAATACATACTATGTACCTGAGGAGTACACAGTGAGTAGGAAGGGCCTGTGTAGCTGGGGACGGGTAGGGGGTCGTGGTGCTGGCAGTACTGGTTGTCTTTACTTGATTTAATACCGTCTGTTAATCTGTACATGGGTGTATGTACTTCTTTATATGAATATTATATTTTACAATTTAAAAATGTTATGTAAAAAAGCAAACAAGCAGCTGGCTAATATAGAATGGACTGTCTGATATATACATGCAATTCTGGAAACAGAGAAGATTTTTGAAAAGTACTTTTTAAATTAAAACTTTCCCCATACTTTACTGTAAACAAAGGATTTTCTTTGATGGTTATGGACAGAGAAGTATTGTACTTATTAAGGTACTGTCCTGGATACAAAAATTCTGTAAAACATTTCCTATCCTTAAGGAGCTCACAACCTCATTGATTATATGAAGTACAAAGGAAGCAAATTAACAAGCATTATAACATGTAATTATGCCTAAATGAGCCATAGGAGAGGTACTCTGGGGTCCAACTACCTATAGTCTCCTTGTGACCAATGTGAAAATACTGCATAAGATGGTAGCAGCAGAATTAAAATATAATCGAATTTGTAAACCAGGTTTTTTTTGTTTGTTTTTTTATCATTCTGCATGTTTGAGACTAGCTAACATGCTTACCATGTGCCAGGCACTGTTCATGCAGTTCCTTAATCCATCTCACAATCCTTAAGAGGACACGTGCTATTATTACTCCATCCTACAGACGAAGAAACTGAGGCGGAGAGGTCTGGTAACTCGCTAAATGTCACACCGCTAGTCAGTTTAAACAGTCAACATTTAAAAATCAATGTCTTCCCTACTACATCCAGCAACAACCAATCGTAAAATACTCTGGCAGGGTGGCCTCCCCCGGAAGTCAGAAGAGCTCCGCCCCGCCCCTTGTTTCTCTTAAGCCGAATACCCAGCAAATCACAGGAAGTGACGCAACGCCCACACTTCCCATGGCCCGCGCTCCAGGGTGGGCAGCCGGCCGAAGCCGAGGGCGGAACTGACGGAAGTGACGTTAACAACGCGCGCCGGGAGTTCTGTAGGGTCGGGAAGGGTCGCCGTAGCGGGCGCCTTGGCCGTTTGCGGCTTAACTTCGTTTTCGCCGACCGATAGTTATCTCTGCAGTGACTCCAGGTAACAGCCCTTTTAGCTTTTCTCTGAGGTTTCGTGTAGAGGTGACCACTACAGCGGGGCCCTGGGGTGATGGTGGGAGGAGGCGCGGAATGGACGGGGAGACCGCGCGGGGGCTGTTCCTCCCGCTCGTGTTGCTGCAGCTTCGGCCTGTACCGGCTGCCGATCCCACCGGGTGCCTACCTCTGCCGTGGTTCGAAAGCGGCTTCCCATTGTACGAGCGTGGGGTGCAGGGTTCTGGGAGGGGCCTGGGACAGGACAGTCCCGCGCATCCAAGACGCGGAGTCTTGTATGTCCTGCCATCCGTTAATTCTCGATATTGAAAGGCAGATTCACCCTGGTCTGTGCCCACTTGTTTTGCTACCAGCAGTGGTGGTTTTATAATGAAGTTGCGCTTGAGACTTTTTAACGTTTTGTCAGAGGCCGGAGAGTTCAGGCACGCTAGAGCGTAAAATACAAATACACACCACTTTACTTACAAGGTCTCCCTCTCTAGGCCCTGGACTGTGTGGTTTTCTCGTTTAAAACTCCAGGTAGGCGTCTCTGAAAAGATTATGCTTGATTGACATATGCAGTCACTAGAAGGCTATGCAGAATTAATTCAGTCTTTTCCCTTATCAGTGATTATCTTCAAAAAATACCGAATTTGACCAAAAAATGAGATTCTGCAAACAACTCTCTTTTGTGAGGATAAAGTAGTGCGGTAATAATTGTAAGGTTTTAATGACACAGGGGAGGAAAGATGGTCAGTTCCATCACTGGGAGTGACAGATGAGCTCTGAAAATGGTAACATGAGGCCTCAACCTAGTTCCTCAGATTTCTTCTCTAGACTTAGTTTGTAAGAAGGAGTCTGGAGCCACCAGTTTCTGGATAATGTGTAGCCATATTAATGGGTGGTTTAAATCCTGCCCGCATTAGCTCTTGCCTGAACCACAGCAGTGAGTCTTAAACGGAACTTCCAGCCTCCAGTTTTATCTCTTGGAAATCATCCACACTCTTGCCAAAGTAGATCTACTCATGGTGCACTTCAAAACCTTGTCACTGCTCGTATTGCTTATGTAATAATGACTTAAAATCCTGATAATGTGACCCCACTTATATTTGCTGTCTCATCCCCTGCAGAAACGTTCCATGCAGTCATGCTAAATTTGTTGCTTGCATACTGCATGCTCTTTCAATGTTTGTCTCTTTCTGCTTGATCTTTCTTCTGCCTGAAATGCTGAATGTAAATTCCTTCTCACCTTGCCAGACCCAAGTCATATGGTCCCTGCTTTATGAACATACTCTCCAGAACACTTGGCATATTGTCTTCTTTTGTATAGCATGTATGCATTCATTCATGATCACATACTATATGCCAGGCCCTGTACTAAGTACAGAGATTACAAAGACATATATTGCTGATTTCTTCACTCAGGGGGCTTAGCATAGTGCATATCTGCTATTATAGCACTTAAGTTTTGCAGTGATTATTTACAAACCCTTCAGATTGAACTCTTTGATGCCAGGGATCAAATGCCTCTTCATTTTTATATTTGCAGCACTTCTATTGTTGTAAGAGGATAACAGTGTCTGAAAGAGCATAATTTTCTTATATGTCTGATGTTTTCTGAAGCAGAGTTTTCTCTTTTTTTTTGGTCTGTTTTCCATTGATGAATATGTAGGATATATAGTCTTTGGAGTCCTTTGTCCTTTCAAAGTCATTATCAGATTATTTCTGAGTGCTTATTTTGTACCAGTACATGCTTGAGTTACGTGTGTGTCTTTGACGTATAACTTGTAACTTTAAGATCTGTGTGAGAATATCTTATTAGATGGTAATGTTTAAACTGAAATCTAATAATAATAGCTAACATTTATCCTGTGCTTACTGTGTGATAATTAGATGCTGTTCTTGAGGTGTTAATCAGTCCTGTTTGAATCGGTCAGTTCTCACAGCAACGCTGAGCACGGTAGGAGTCCATCTGAACTAAACAATAAAAGGTAGTTCATCAGTCACTCAGTTCTTTTGACTAAAAGAAATTTCAAACGTGTAGCCAGTAAAGAGATGATTTAAGGAAAGCCAGATACAGGCATAGTTTGTATTTATGTGTTCTGAAGAAGTAAAGTTATTACATATATTAAAACATGATGTTTATTTTTATGTCTGTACGGCTTCTATCACAGTGTTTTATTTAAAGTAGTTGCTCAGGGCTTCCCTGGTGGCGCAGCGGTTGCGCGTCCGCCTGCCGATGCAGGGGAACCGGGTTCGCGCCCCCGTCCGGGAAGATCCCACATGCAGCGGAGCGGCTGGGCCCGTGAGCCATGGCCGCTGGGCCTGCGCGTCCGGAGCCTGTGCTCCGCAACGGGAGAGGCCACAACAGTGAGAGGCCCGCGTGCCGCAAAAAAAAAAAAAAATAAAAAATAAAGTAGTTGCTCAATAAATGAGCATACTAAAGTGTATTGGATCCAATTCAAAATTTATTAAACTTAATACCCAAGACATTGTAGAGGATAGAATGCTGAACGGAATATTTTAAAACTTGAATTTAGCCTAAAAGCGCTGTGTATACGGTGCATAATAAATATTTCTACTCAGATATGACAGGTTCCTTAGGAATTTGTTTTCCCTGGGTGTTTTTCCCCAAAAGTTTTTAATGCTGATTGTGTACCTTAATTTTTAACATTATAAGACTATAAACTAAAGACATAAAAAACCAATTTTTGTCCTGTTGGCAATTTTGCATGCAGTCACAGGAAATGTGGAAGGAATAAGATTTCAGCTTTGTAAGGTAAAAAGAAATATATTCCAAAATAGTGTAGTTGGTTTTTTTCATTCTTTGTTTGTTTGTTTAACCGTGAAACTGGTTTATAAGACTGTATAGCTTACCTGTATTCTTACATTAAACTTCAAACTTTTTTCAAAGCAGCATCACTGTTTCCTGGTGTGCATGAAGATAACCCAGAGAGCTGAGGACGTCGCTGAGAGTGTGCTGGGGATGCTCTAGGAAGAGGCTGAATGCTGAGGTGATTCCCAGTCCAAAGGGTTTTGATTTGCCAAGAAGAGAGTGAACCTCATGGATCAGAACAACAGCCTCCCACCTTATGCCCAGGGCCTGGCCTCCCCTCAGGTAATACAGCTGGAGGGAGGGTACACGTAGGACAGACTCGGCATTGTTAGAGACGGCGTAAAAGGGAAGCAAGGGAATTTAACCATCTGTTGTTGAAAATGGATTTATATATATATTTTTTTTATTTTTGTTTTGTTTTTTTTTGTGGTACGCGGGCCTCTCACTGTTGTGGCCTCTCCCTTTGCGGAGCACAGGCTCCAGACGCGCAGGCTCAGCGGCCATGGCTCACGGGCCTAGCCACTCCGCGGCATATGGGATCTTCCCGGACCGGGGCGCGAACCCGGTTCCCCTGCATCGGCAGGCGGACGCGCAAGCACTGCGCCACCAGGGAAGCCCGGATTTATATTTTTTAAGCCTCCTTTATTTCATTGAGAAGTTCTATTAGGCTTTGAATAGGCATGATAGTGTTTGATTTGGGGAGTTTGTTTGGAAGCTAAAATGTGTATTTGTCTGTAAAACTTAATCTTTCGATAAGCACTTATGAAAGTGGTCCGAGTGATTATAGGGTGTTTGATTTTGGAGGTAACTCTAACCAAATTATCTTCTAGTTTTATCTTTTCATTTTTATGTTTAAGGTTCCAAATAATGTAGCTACTTTTAAATTTTTAAAATAACTTCTGTTGAAGTGTACTTTTCATACTTAAATAAAAACACTCGTTTTTAAGATTTAATTTTATTTATTTTTGGCCGCGTTGGGTCTTTGTTGCTGTGTGCGGGCTTTCTCTAGTTGTGGCGAGCGGGGGCTACTCTTTGTTGCAGTGCGTGGGCTTCTTCTTGTGGTGGCTTCTCTTGTTGCAGAGCACGGGCAATAAGTGTGTGGGCTTCAGTAGTTGTGGCACGCGGGCCCTAGAGCACAGGCTCAGTCGTTGTGGCGCACGGGCTTCGCTACTCCGCGGCGTTTAGGATCTTCCCAGACCAGGGATCGAACCCGTTTCCCCTGCATTGGCAGGTGGATTCTTATCGACTGTGCCACCAGGGAAGTCCCAAAAGACCCATTTTAAGTATGTGTTTTGATAAATGTATGCACCTGTGAAAGTTATAGAACATTTTAATCAGCCTAAAAATCCCTTCCTGACCCTTTGCAGTCACTCTCCTAGCTCCAGGCAACTACTGATCTGCTTTCCAGAGTTAGAGATAGTTTTGCCTACTCTAGAATATCATGCAAATGGCATCATACCAGTATATGCTTTTTTTGTGTCTGTCTTCTTTGTATATCAGCAAGTTCCTTTTTATCACCAAGTAGCACTCTGTTGTATGGGCGTACCACAGTTTGTCCATTTTCCAGTTGCTGACATTAGGGTTGTTTCCAGGTTGGGGCCATTATGAATAAAGGTGCTGTACGTTTGTGTACATTCTCCGTGTCTGCTATGTTTTTGTTTCTCTTGGGTGAGTACTCAGGAGTGGGATTGCTGGGTCATTGTGTAAGTGCACGTTTAACTTTATAAGAAAGCGTGTTCTGAAGTTCTGCCAGCGACATGTGAGAGGTGTAGTTGCTCCACATCCTCACCAGCCCTTGGGTTTTTACTTCAGCCATTCTAGAAGTACAAGCATTTTCCTGTCGACTTATGATCCTGAACATCTTGTCAAATGTTTATTAGCTATTTATAGATCTTCATTTGTAAAATGTCCTTCACATCTTTTGCCCATTCTTTATTGGTCTATTTTTTCATCTTTTATTGAATTTTGATTGTTCTTTATGTAGTCTGGATACAAGTTCTTTCTCAGATATATGTATGGTGGATGTTTTCTCGTAGTCTGTGGCTTAATTTTTAATTTTCTTTTTTTAAAAAAATGTATTTATTTTATTATTTTGGCTGCGTAGGGTCTTAATTGTTTCACGTGGGCTCTTTTGTTGCGGCACGTGGGCTTCTCTCTAGTTGTGGTGCACGGACTTCTCTCTAATTGTGGTGCACAGGATCCAGAGCGCGTGGGCTCTGTAGTTGCGGCACTCGGGCTCTCTAGTTGTGGCACATGGGCTTAGTTGCCCCGCAGCCTGTGGGATCTTAGTTCCCTGACCAGGGATCGAACTGGCGTCCCCTGTATTTTAAGACAGGTTCTTAACCACTGGACCACCAGGGAAGTCCCAAGTTTTAATTTTCTTAATGGTATCTTTCAAAGAGTAGAAGTTCTCGATTTTTTCTAAGTCTTAGAGCATTGTTATCCTCTAGAGCCTGAAGGGTTAAGGAGCTTCCTTAAATTCTCACGTGTTGTAAGTAGCAGAGTTGGATTTCACACCCAGGTCTGCTTCCACATCCTAAGCTCTTACCTCCTGTGTTATGCTGAAGAAGAAAGCGACGCGTGTAAGAAGAGCAGGTTCCTCCCCATCACTGCTGAATAACCCGTTTGTACCCGGAAGGTGGCCGTCTTTGCAAATCTCACCTGCTGTTCTACCAGCCAAGTCCTACAGACACTCACACCAGCCAGCCTAACCCAGTGTTCTCCTGACTTCCCACAGGGCGCCATGACTCCTGGAATCCCTATCTTTAGTCCGATGATGCCGTACGGCACGGGACTGACCCCACAGCCCGTTCAGGGCACCAACAGCCTGTCTGTTTTGGAGGAGCAGCAAAGGCAGCAGCAGCAGCAGCAGCAGCAACAACAACAGCAGCAACAACAGCAGCAGCAGCAGCAGCAGCAGCAGCAGCAGGTGGCAGCGGCGGCCGTGCAGCAGCCGACGCCCCAGCAGGCAGCCCAGGGGGCGCCCGGCCAGACACCACAGCTTTTCCACTCGCAGACTCTTACGACCGCGCCCTTGCCGGGCGCCACGCCCCTGTACCCCTCCCCCATGACCCCCATGACCCCCATTACCCCTGCCACGCCAGCCTCGGAGAGCTCCGGGATTGTGCCGCAGCTGCAGTGAGTGCTTGTTGCATGTCCTTTCCCTGCCCTGGAGCTGTGCTCTCAGATGGATCGATTTTATTCATGTGGTGCTGATGGTGATCATGCATCAAAACTCGCTTTAAAAGGAAAAGGAAAACTGTCTTAGTGAGTCGATGCCCCCAGTAAAAGGCTCTCCGAGTATCTTCAGAAATCTGGTAGCTGCGCTTATGTGCTTGGGCCAGTGAAGTCCAATTTGGATTGCATTTTTGTTGTTGCAGACATTTCGCTGTAGCTGATTTACCAAATGAAGCTTTATGTAGTCTCCTTCCCTTGTAATATTTTTAGTTTTTGGGAAGATTAATCACTTAGTCACAGAATCATTATAGTTCATAGTGGTCCTTGTTTTTCTTCATTGGTTATTGTAAGGGCTGCATGTAAATTTTTGAAGAACTGTGCCCTTCCCGCAAGCTGAGGATGGCTGTTCTTGTCCTAAATGTATTTTTCTATCTAATTGAATTAGGTCCTGTATGTAATAGAACTGGGGGGTAGGGGACGGGTAGGGAAAATTTCTCCTTCCTGAAAAACAAATATTCTTAAATATCTGTCACTGAGAAGTATATAGCTTTTGCCTTTAGGAAGTTTAAGGCCACATCAGGGGTTATTTGTAACAACTATGTTACCCAGTTTTCTTGTAAGTCATTCCTGATCATTTTTAGAACTAAGTAATGTTTAACCATGGATCCTGACTGTTACCCAGTGACCTAAATCTTGCCTTGGGTGTTTGTTTGATCTGAAACAATTTAAAAAACAAAATAATTTGAATCTTAATGATTTTAGAAAGATAAGCACTTGTTAGTTCACCTCTATAAACACCATACCCTATTGTCTTGCACACTTACCTGGCTCCTGTGTGCATTTAAGTTTGCACCTTTGGTTTAAATCGTAAATTCTACCCAGTTCAGATGGGGTGTTTGTTTCTTGCCAACACCGTAATATTTCTGGTATTCCACAAAGCGTCCCAGAAAATTCACAAGATTGTAGAAATTAAATAACATACTTTTATTTTTTAAATTTATTTTTGTTATGAACTTATTTTTTATTTATTTTTATTTTTGGCCACGTGGGGTCTTCGTTGCCGCGCGCGCACGCTTTCTCTAGTTGCGGCGAGCGGGGGCTACTCTTCGTTGTGGTGCATGGGCTCAGTAGTTGTGGCTTGTGGGCTCTAGAGCGCAGGCTCAGTAGTTGTGGTGCATGGGCTTAGTTGCTCCGTGGCATGTGGGATCTTCCTGAACCAGGGCTCGAACCCATGTCCCCTGCCTTGGCAGGCGGATTCTTAACCACTGCGCCACCAGGGAAGTCCAAATAACACACTTTTAAACAGCCAATGGATTGAAGATCACAGGGGCAGTTAGAAAATACTCAGAGACAAATGAAAACAAAAATACAACATATTAAAACATATGGGATGCAGCAAATGTGGTGCTATGGGTGAATTTATACCTATAAATGATCACATTAAAAAACAAATATTTCAAATCAATAACTTAACATTACAAATGAAAAAAGAACAAACTAACCCCAAAACTAGCAGAAGGAAGAAAATAGTAAAGATTAGGGCAGAGATAAATGAAATAGAGAAAAGAAAAACAGTAGAGAAAATCAACGAAACAAAAGGTTGGTTCTTTGAAAAAAATCAACAAACATTTAGTTAGACTAACAAAAAAAGGGAAGACTCAAATTACTAAAATCAGAAAAGGAAGTGGGGATGTTACTACCAATTCTACAGAAAAAAAATAGATTTTAAGAAAGTTCTGTGAACTTGTGTATGTAAAATTGATTGGAAGGAAATAGGTGATGTAGAAATGAGAACATTGAGTTGATCATCCTAACTGGCATTACAGTTGTGTATTAAAGAAGACACCCAACCTCTTTTCAACCTAATTATGAGCCATCAAGTTTTCAAAGGTATTGCATTTTGACAGTGTGAAAAAAAAGACCCAGAAGCAGCCATGAGCTGGAACAGTTGGAGATGTATTTGCAATCTGGGATCAGTATTCACAAGAGAGTGATGTTACAACTCATAAGTTATTTATAAAATTATATAAGAATATTAAAAAATGAAAAGTGTTCATTGGACCCAGATAATAAATGGTGATGTTTGTTTTTCTTGACTTACTGAGGGTTAATCAGAGGAAAAAGCTGGTTTTCTTCCTTTGTCAAAGATAATTGAACTTTTGTTCTTCCAAAAGATACTTATTTTGAGAGAAGTGAGAAAGTCATACCTCACTTAGGAGCCATGTGTATACAGAGCAAGTTACCCCCATTTAAGCCTCAGCTTCTTCATCTGAAAATGGCAGTATTAATAGTTATTACTTCATAGTGCATTGTAAGTATTAAGTGAGATTATCTTTGTAAAATGTTGGCATGGTGTTTGGTACTTGTTTAAACACTTAATAAATGTCAGCAATTTTTTAAAATTTTAATTAAAAAAATTAAGATAGTTTAAATTAAACTAATCTCATTAAATTTCATTAAATTAGTTTTAATGAAAGAATACGATTTCTAAGTAATCATCTAACACTAATAGTAAATAATCACGTTTTCTTTTCTAATTTCTTACAGAAATATTGTATCCACAGTGAATCTTGGTTGTAAACAAAGACAGCAGCAGCAGCAGGCGGCAATGGCAGCCGTTCAGCAGTCGACGTCCCAGTAGGCAACCCAGGGGGCCTCGGGCCAGACACCACAGCTTTTCCACTCACAGACTCTTAACAACCGCACCCTTGCCGGGCACCACTGCCCTGTATCCCTCCCCCATGACCCCTATTACCCCTGCCACGCCAGCCTCAGAGAGCTCTGGGATTGTGCCGCAGCTGCAAAATATTGTATCCACAGTGAATCTTGGTTGTAAACTTGACCTAAAGACCATTGCACTTCGTGCCCGGAATGCTGAATATAATCCCAAGGTCAGAACAATTTTAATGTATTTCTGACTATAATAATACAGAATTTTCTTCCAAAGGTCTCTAGATCAAAAAGAATATGTTGTGTTTAAGTTTGTTGACACCAGCAATACAAGGATTTAAAGCAAAATATGTAGCATTTTTATTGAATAGCTGCCAAGTAAGAGACTCTAGGAATACAGCAGTCCACAAGATAAAGTTTGACATATCCATTGTGAGGGGATCACATGAAGTTACAGAACAAAATATATAGTATGATCCCATTTATGTTTTGAAAACTATATAGAATAGAATGCCATGCTACCTGGAATTTACTTCAGAATAGTCCAGTTGGTGAATTGGGAAAGGGGCATATGGATGAAACAAGATTAGCCAAAAGTTAATAATTGTTAAAGTTGGATAATAAGTACAAGAAGTTTATTATATTTTCTACCTTTGTATAACTGCTGATTGTTTTATAATAAAAAGATTAAGGGAAAAATACCTACAAGTTTTCTGATTTTAAGATAACAGCCTAGGAATTCCCTGGTGGCGCAGTGGTTGAGAATCCACCTGCCAGTGCAGGGACACGGGTTCGATCCCTGCTCTGGGAAGATCCCACATGCCGCGGAGCAGCTAAGCCTGTGCACCACAGCTACTGAGCCTGCGCTCTAGAGCCCGTGAGCCACAACTACTGAGGCCCACATGCCTAGAGCCC
>NC_041223.1:538378-558689 GCF_002837175.3 Physeter macrocephalus | reverse complement strand
AGCAATGAAGACCCAACACAGCCAAAAATAAATAAATAAAATAAATAAATTTATTAAAAAAAAAAACAGCCTAATGCATATGGCAAGTCCATATGAGTGTAGCATTATAAGAATTAATCTTTTGTCATAATTTTATTAAGTTGAATACATGATTTTACATAATTTTTTCTAATGAAATGATATTAGTTATCCAAGTAGTAAAACCAATAGAGGGAATTTTGGAAATGCAAAATAATTAGGCATTTCCGGGGACTTGTATAAACTAGAATATAATGCTAGCATTTTTACATGGTGGTAAAATCAGAGAGAAGACATATAGTAGTTTTTAAGCTAAAATTGTGAAAGCAATCTAATTTGTCAAAGAGTGATCTTGATTAGAAATAACACGAATTTTTTCATGTGTAATTAGATAGCAGGTATTAAAATTTCAGTTATTTTGAAACTAATTTTTTGCTTTATATCATGTAACCTAGTCACTGAGGCCATTGCATTTATATAAATGCCAATCCACCAATTCAGTTTCTAAGTCTATTGGAAACGGGACGTAACGTCACTTTGCGTTGATATGCTTGTAATCTGATTTATTAATTCCTTCTGGAGGTGAAAAAGGTTTATCAGTAGATTTGCCTAAAAAAAATTAATAAAACAAAATTTATAGTTAAAGAAAAATATTTTTGCAAATATTCCTTGTCTTCAGTTGTTGGGATGTGTATGACAGAACACAGAGATCTCGGTCCAACCGCCTTAGCAGTCCACAGCTTGTGTGTTTGCTCCGTATGCAAAAGAGGTGTGGCACATGGTGATGTAAGGGAGCCCTGTATGGAAACACATGACAGATACCTTGATAACTGTCTAAGTACCAGGTCCTTCTTACTATTTGGGGTGTTTTTTCTCATTGTCTAGTTCTCCTGACAGAAGTCAGCAGTCTGGCATGACATCATTAACTGTTGTCTCTGGCTGTTTTAGCGGTTTGCTGCTGTAATCATGAGAATAAGAGAGCCCCGGACCACTGCACTGATATTCAGTTCTGGGAAGATGGTGTGCACAGGAGCCAAGAGGTGGGTTTAAAGGAGTTCATTGTCCTGGTCTGCATGTTACGAAAGAAATGGCTGTGTCATGGTTTCTAGGTGTTAGGCTAATACTTTAATAAAATGTTACACTTTAATAAAATGTTATTGTTGCTTTCTTATTAAAATAGTTGATTCTCATCACTTTTAGACAGCAGTAACTTCATTTTCTTAAAATCAGGCATTAGTTTAGGGTGTATGCTATCACCTTATTTCCATACAATTCAGCATGTATGCATGCCTCATTTTTGTCATTCATGACCCTGCACGTGAGAGCCTTTTGTCGACGATGATACTGCTTTCATTATGCTTTTGTTACGTGAGCCCTGCCAAGTCATAGTTTTGTCCAAGAGATGACTTCTAGGAATGGATAAAGAAAGACTTGACATAAAAGAGGAATTAGTGTATGCCTTGTTTGAGTGTAAGTCTAATCATTATTTTCCTATCCAAATGAAGCTTGTTAGTTTTCATCTCAGTAGAAATTTGTGATCTAAAATACAATAATATTAATGATAACGGTGATGATGATATTATGTTTCATATGTATAAAATCTAGGGCTGTCGGGACTTCTCTGGTAGTCCGGTGGCTTAAGACTCTGACTCTGCGCTCCCAATGCAGGCGGCCCGGGTTCGATCCCTGGTCAGGGAATTAAATCCCACACGCAGCAGCTAAGAGTTTGCATGCCACAACTAAAGATTCCACATGCCGCAACTAAAGATCCCGTGTGCCGCAATGAAGATCCCGTGTGCTGCAACTAAGACCCAGCACAGCCAAATAAATAAATATTTTTTTTACAAAAATCTAGGGCTATCAGTAATTTGGTGAATTGAAAAGGGATTCATTTTGGTAGGCCTAAGTTTTCTGTCAAGGACACGGGAATACTTTGTACATAAAACTGTTAATGTCTGTTGAGCTTTTCTTTAGTGGAAGGGGTGACCAGTTTACACTTTATATCTTTCCTAATTTGGACTTTTTATAAGTTTTTCATCTAAATAATTATTTTAGCTGACTTTGAGTATGAATATTTCACTTTTTCTTTCCCTAGTGAAGAACAGTCCAGACTAGCAGCAAGAAAATACGCCAGGGTTGTACAGAAGTTGGGTTTTCCAGCTAAGTTCTTGGACTTCAAGATTCAGAACATGGTGGGGAGCTGCGACGTGAAGTTCCCTATAAGGTTAGAAGGCCTTGTGCTTACCCACCAACAGTTCAGTAGGTGAGTCTGAAATGGATTGTGATTGCTTTTGGCAACAATTAATTTATAATCTATTTAAACATTGTTCATGATAAAACACGTGCAAACTAATTAGTATGTAAGAACAAATGATATACTTACAGGTATATTTATTGTTGAAGTTTCTTCCTGTTGTCTTTGGTAACACCTATTATCTCACCAGCCTCCTACTTCCCTGTCATTTCACTTAACAGCACCCAAAACTCCCCTTTACTGGGATGAAATTGATTCCCTTTCTGTATGTTTTATCATTTTATTGCTCACTAAATACATTTTAAATGCATGAACAAAGTCCACAACCTCTTGTATCAGTTTTTTCCCCAGTTGTTTGAATCTTTTGTGCTACTCAACATTTATTTTCCCTGCTGCTTCCTGATGAAGACTTACAAGGCAGGTGGTCCCTGCCCACCTCTCCAGCCTCTCTGCTCGTAGCACCACCAAGGCTTATCATGCCCTTATTGCACCAGGGCCCTTGCACATCCCACTTTTATACCTGGCACACTCTTATTTCACTTTTCACCTAGGAAAGTCCCACTGGCATTTCACATATCCACCCCAGCATCTCTTCCTCAGAGAAGCCTATCTTGAATTTTCCACTAGGTTAAACACAGTCACACATCCTGTTTTCAACCTCTCTAACGAAGAAAATGAGATTACTAGGATTAGAATAAAACATACCAATAGTACATTTAGTCAGACAACATAGTCAGGGAAAGATTCAGTCTCCAACTAGTATCTTTTCTATCACTTTGGTTAAATTGCCTGAACAAAGTTAACAGCTAGAGATATTTCAGTTGAAGGAGATGAGATGTGAATGATTAGAAGGTAAACTGTGTGACTGTCAGATCTTATAAATAAATGATTATTGGGCTCTTGTAAGTCAGTGTAAACTTGTTCAGAGTGAAACTTGATAAAGGTCAGAGACTACAGAACATATTTATAAAGCTCTTGTTCTTATGTCAGGAAATCCAGATTCATTAGAAATAGAGTTAGTTGGTCTTCAAGGGCCAGTTACAGGTTGGCCTCACTGGCCTTGAGTACGCTCTCCTGTGATGCTACTTAAGAATTGGGCTTCACCTCCTCATTAGTTTGCTGCTTACCCAGTACTTTCCCTTGTTCAGGTCCCCATTTTTTCTAAAGGCATGAGCAGCTGTTAATTTCTAAACTGTTTTTGCCATTTTCCTTCTAGTTATGAGCCAGAGTTATTTCCTGGTTTAATCTACAGAATGATCAAACCGAGAATTGTTCTCCTTATTTTTGTTTCTGGAAAAGTTGTATTAACAGGTAAGTTGCAACAGGAAGTAGCGTTCGAAGTTTTGAAAGTGTGAGGAATGGCATTTTCTCAGTGCTAAGAAGTAATATCACCGTGTCGGGACAGTTGACTAGTGACTTGTAAAGAAGCTTTGCCCCTTTTTTCTCTTCCCCTGACCCTCACACTCTGATGGGAAACACACCCACCAGAGGGAGTGAGCCGAGGGAAGTCAGAGCACAGCCCTGCTGGTTCTTCAGCTGAAGCATGACCTTGGTGGGGAAGGGGGAAGTGGGCATTACACTGCACAACAGATGGCGTTTTAAGTTGGGTACCATTGTCTAAAACTTTGGGGTTCATCACCATTATCATTTTGCGACAACAAAGGAAGATTCAAAAGAGCTTGTTTGAAGGCAGCGATTGGGAGAATAAGATTCAGCCGCTCTCACTGCTGCCCTGCTGTGTTCTGACACAGTCCAGAGACCAACAGTCGCGTGGGCAGACTGTGGGGAAGGAGGCTGGAGTCACCTGGGGCGCTGCTTTTGTAATTGTTTAGAAAAGCCAACTTAAAAAAATGCCACCTTAAAAACAAAAGTAGGATTATGACAAGGGTCCATCGTTAATGTTTTAATGCATCTGTCTTACTAGGTGTGGAGAGAATTGTGCTTGTGGTTTTATGTTAAGAAATGCCATTTCAGACTCTTCTCTACTCCAACTTGTCTTCATAGGTGCTAAAGTCAGAGCAGAAATTTATGAAGCCTTTGAGAACATCTACCCTATTCTAAAGGGTTTCAGGAAGACAACGTAATGGCTGTCATGTACTCCTGCCTCCCCCACCCACTTGTTTTTTTAAAACAAATCAGTTCTGGTACATTTAGAGGTGTTGTGGACAGCCCCATGTGATGAGAGGATGGATGTCCGGTTTTAGGTTGCAGCACGAGGTGAAGCTCTCCTGCATGTGTACCCCAGAGGGATGCCAGGAAGGGGGTATTATTTCTGCACAGAGAACACCGAAGTGTTACTGTAAGTTGCTCGAACTGTGCTGCTATTTGGGCAGCACTGCCCGTTTATTTATATTTAGATTTTAAACACTTACTGCTGTTGACAAGTTGGTTTAAGGGACAAAACTTTAAGTGTTAGAGCCACCTCAACAGTCGATTGGACTTTATTTTGTTTAATTTCTTCCCCATAAACCACAGTTTTTATATTTCTACCAGAAGAGTAAAAATCTTTTTTAAAAGTGTTGTTTTCTAATTTGTAACTCCTATGGGTTATTTTTGTGCCACATTCCGCCTTTTCAGTATTGCAGGACAGAATAGAAATGTATTAATGAAAACAAATGGCTGTACATATTTTTCTTCCTTCAGAGTACTCTGTACAATAAATGCTGTTTATAAAAGTGTTAGATTGTTATAAATGAAACTTGGTAAGATTCATGTGATCATACTGTTTAAAAAGTCATCTTTTAGATATAATGCCTGAAACCATTTCAGTGTGTTTGCTTGCTTGCTTGTTGTTTGTTTCAATCAACATTTCATTGTATGTTGCAGTGAAAATGGAAGAATTGTCTGAAAATTTTAAGTTGCTCACAAAACCTGTTTCTTATGTCCCATACATTGAGCACCTCCCGTTTCCCAGATACGTTGCCTTCTCACAAAAACTGCAGTTAGGTTTTGTTCCTCTTTCACAAGTAGGGCAAGGTAGGCCCCAGCTGAGGGTCTGCCCAAGGTTACAGAGCCCGTAAGTGGCGAACACGGGCTCTAAGCCAAAGGCCTTCAGTGTTAGAGCTGGGGTTGTCCACCGACTGGTGAGGTGTGTTTTTCTCATGAATATCAGGTGAGCATGTGTAAGTTCTTGGGGTTCATTGTTCGGGTGTGTGTTTTTCTTTTTAATTGTAAAAATATTTTTTCAGACGGCTCAGCGGAATATAACCAGAAAGTTTCTTCCTTCCTTTCCCTTCTGTTTCCCCAGGTTAAGTACCAGATTGGTGGGTACCTCCCCAGCCCTCTTCTGTTCAGATTTTTTCCTTTGGGGGTGCTTTTGTTATCGTATTGAGAAAATAGTAAAGCATATGTTTGATTTTATAGCTTCCTTTTTTTAGTCACTATATCATACACATTTTTCCATGACAAACATACTGCCATGAAATGGAATCTGATGGTGCCACATGATGTAATCTGATGGATACACAAGTTTATGTATTTAACCATTTCCGTAATTATGGTCATTTACGTTATCTGTAGTGTTTTACTATTGTAAACAGGTGCTGCAGGGAACATCCTTTTATGTGTATTTGTGGATAAGTACAGGTATTTCTGTAGTAACATGCCTAGACGAGGAGTCACTGTATTAAGAGCATTTATACATTCTAGGTTTTGATAGATCCATACCAGATTACAGTCCAGAGAGAACATGGTGTATGAAGTGCCCTTTTGCATTTTCCAGTCATCAGTGATGTCAGTAGTGTATGGATGAATTGGAAAGACATCAGTCCAATATGATCTCCTTCTATTCAAGAAAGAATTGTTTCCCCACGTGTGAGTCTTCTCTTAGGTTCTTCAGTAGTTTCGTAATTTTTTTCATATAGGGCTTTACATTACATAAAAGTTAACTCCAAAGTATTTTAGTTTGTTATTAATGGCATTTTTCATAAGACTTTAAACTTATTGTTGACAGATTTATTTCCAGTCACTTCACTGAATTCTTACTCCTTATGCGCCAGTCCAGCCACACCACCCACCCAAGTAACCATTATCCTTTTACAGTAATTACCTAAACACCAATATAGGTTAGTCTTCCAATTTAATAAACTGATATGTTTTTATGTCTGTTTTATTCCTTAAGTTCCCCTGCCATCTCATGTAAGGAAATTTATAGGCTGTTTGGCTGGTAGTTTCTTACAGTCTGTCTTGCTATTTGCAAACTCAGAATGGTGCAGCCAGCATATCCCTCTGTTCTCTGCATTTCCTGCCCGTGGGTGACTGCATCTAAAGGCTTGATCCCTTTGTAAAGACTGTAAGTAGTGTTTGTTAGGAATTTAATGTCTGATTGTCGTCCTCTGATTGATCCACTAATTCATTAGTGGGTTGCAAAAGATAAAATTCGAATTATTTTTTTCATGATTTGTTAGAATACTTTTTTATATAGTGATATACTTCTTTCACATAGCAGGATAAGTGCTTGCTTCTTTCCCTTTAAAAGTTTTCAGGATAAAATACCTCATGAGTTCATACTAATATATCCAATCCAGATTCAGACAACAGGGCTTTTATGTGATCAGTTCTATATTAAATATTTAACGCTTGAGAACCCTTAATTTTTAAAGACGTGGGATGATGAGTGAGTTAGAATAACAGAACACTACCACTAATATGAATATCAAAAGCACTGAAACATGTTTTCTTTGCTATGATCTCTGAACTGTCAAAGGATGATGAGACCAGCATTCAATATATCAAATAAAAAAGGACAGGTGAACGCATTGCTCTCTACAGTAGGGTGAGCTGCCTGGTCAGGCAGTATCTGGGCCAAGCAGAGGTTTGGGGGACAGCACGCATGGGTTGGCAGTAATGATTGATGTCCTCCGCAGGAGCAGTTGCTGGGTGAGAATGTGTCGATCATTTCATGGTTGGCATGAAGGTTTTTATATGTCTTGACATATCTAGAGGCAACTGAGTTGCTTTTTTAATTTATCTAAATTTTCTTTATTTTTGTTTTATTTTCAACTAGTTGCTTTTTTTGGATATGGTTGCCAAGTCAGTGCTGGAAGTCTGTCTCCAAATGGAAGTGCCCTGTGAACTTGCTGTCATCTCCAGACCTTGGCAGGGATACACACCTAAAGGATAGCTTGGCGGGTTACCAACATGCCTGCAAGAATGTCTACATAATCTGGGGATCTCTCCAAATAGACAGACCCTAATCAATTTGCTTAAAAAGTCCTTAGCAGTCAGGATGCTGTCCTACTTGGGCAAACTTCTGATTTATAGTTTGGGCTATGAAGGCCCCACTAGTCCAGTATTTTATGTATCTTTATATAAATTACATACATATTCACACACACGTGACATGGACTAAAAGGCCAGGATTTCCTGGTATAAAACTATAGTGAAATAGCCGAGTCAGTGGTATCAGCAAGTGATATTACCTCCAAAAAGATCTGTTTATGGTGGCAATGCATTTCAGGGTTAGCAGGGATGTTACCAGAACTAGCTGCTGGTCTTCAAGCAGTGATCAACAGCAATGTCTCTAGGTTTGCCTTCGCAGCAGTGATGGCTGCCCAGCACTAAGAGAATTGGGAATTATCACAAGTATAAATCACCTGGGGCTGGAAGGAGCCTTAGCATGGTTGATAGCATTGACTTAGGAACCGCTTGTGTAAACAGAGGCATCGGAAACAATATCCCTCACTTGAAAGCTACCTCAGGGCCTTCCCTCAGGCCGACCCAGGGAAATTATAGTGGCTGATTCCCTGTCCTTATTTGGGTTTACTTGCCATGTGGACAGTGCTCTGAGATGGGGAGACGGAGAGAAGACCTTTCAGTCTCTGGTCTATAAGCAGTGCCACTGGCTGACCAAGGTCAGTTTTTGTTTTTTGTTTTTTTTAAAAATATTTTTGTTGGGGCTTCCCTGGTGGCGCAGTGGTTGAGAGTCCGCCTGCCGATGCGGGGAGCACGGGTTCGTGCCCCGGTCTGGGAGGATCCCGCGTGCCGCGGAGCGGCTGGGCCCGTGAGCCGTGGCCGCTGGGCCTGCGCGTCCGGAGCCTGCGCTCCGCAGCGGGAGAGGCCACAGCGGTGACGGGCCCGCGTACCGCAAAAAAAAAAAAAAAAAAAAAAAAAAATTTTTATGTTTTTAAAAAATTTATTTTATTTATTTATTTTTGACTGTCTTGCGTCTTTGTTGCTGTGTGCGGTCTCTCTCTAGTTGTGGCGAGCGGGGGCTACTCTTTGTTGCAGTGTGCGGGCTTCTCATTGCGGAACACGGTCTAGGCGCACAGGCTTCAGTAGTTGTAGCTCGCAGGCTCAGTAGTTATGGCTTGCGGGTTCTAGAGCACAGGCTCAGTACTTGCGGCGCACGGGCTTACTTGCTCCGCGGCATGTGGGATCTTCCCGGACCAGGGATTGAACACGTGTCCCCTGCACTGGCAGGCGGATTCTTAACCACTGCACCACCAGGGAAGCCCCCAAGGTCAGTTTTGAAGTAGAGCTTCTCTTTGAACTCAGGAAATCTCTTGGGGTTTTACCCAAATACTTTTCTCCTTGTCTTAACTTTGCAAATTTTAGGGGGGAAATGCTCTGAGTGATGGTTTGACTTAATTAGGCACATAACCCATTTTTATTATAGAAAGAAATATACATATAAGTAAAAAGATCACATCAGTCACACTGTTCAGTTAACCAGTTCACATCTAGTGCATATCATTCCAGATATTTTTGGTGTACATACACATGTATAAGTATTTTTTCAAAAATAGTATACTATGAATACCATCTATAATGGTACCTTGGCATCTTTATCTTACTTGATGTGCATATAAGTCTGTATCATTAAGACTGTGTAGCCTCCTGCTGGACAGATACACCAGAATTTACTTAATTCCCTGCCACTGGACATTTCTGTCTAATATTTCGACAATGTAAACAACACCTAAAACAACATCTTTGTGTATCTCTGGTATAATTATTTCCTTAGGATAAAGTCCTAGAAATGGAATTGGAAGGTCTAAGAGATGATGAATATTTTAAGGCTTTACACCATTGTCTTTAGGCGGCATCTGTTATATCTTGCTTCCAGACAAATTCCTCTGTGTAGCCAGTGCCCAGGCCACAGCTTTCAGCACAGGTGAAGATGGCCAGGACGCCCCAGTCGACACTCCTGCCCAGTCTGTCGGCCTTCAGGTAGTTGAGCAGATGAGGCATGACCTGGGAGAAGGATGGCCCAGTCAGAGCGCTCCTTGGCGGTGAGGGGCACAGTCTGATTCCGACAGGCCCGACCTACCTGGGGCCCTGGGCTCTCCGTCTCCGCACGCCACAGCAAGAGCACAGACACTACGGTGTCAACGTATTTAACAATTGAAAACTACTTTGCAACTCTGTGTTTCTTTAAAGTCCCTCTCTATTTGGTGTCTGTCTTTTTCATCTGAGAAAGAAGTTCCTAAGTATAATAAGATCAGCTGATCTATTTGACCTGGTTGTTAACCTAATTATTTTTGTATTAATAATATGCCACAAAATAGGGATAAGCCTTCTATTTGGGCAACTTTTATTTTGGGTTATTTACAACCTGAATAGCAGATGCTGTTACTATGACTCTGAAGAAACACCTAGTAGAATACAAAAAGGAAATCTACTGATGTATTTGTATAGACTAGAAATGGGTCTCAGGAGTCCATGGTCTCATGGGAAAGAGTAAGAGCCAGCACTGCCACTACTGTTATCAAATTGCTTTATACAACCACCGTCAGCTCATCTGGGGCGTCAGTCAGAGCTCTGGCAGTAAGAACCAATCAGTTTTGGATCAGTCCTCAAAAATCCTTTTTTTATCCTAAGAAACAAATATCACTTTATAAGGTTAGTGAATCCACAATTCAAGAGCATTTCCGCCCAACCCAAACGGATTTTGATGCCAACAACTTCTTTCAGGGGGGAAAAAGTTTTACCTTAACGATTACATTAATTTGTTCTCCTAACAAATCTACAAACCAGGACTCAACAGAGTAAGCGTTCTGAAACACTCTCACAAAGGACAAAGTCAAAGATTATAAAAAAGGTATATTATTTTAAATTATAAAGGTAACAGTAGAGGCACCAAAATAATATTGACCCTAACCCTAACCCCACTGGGAAGTGGGCGATGGTCTAGACGGTGTGAGTGACTACATTTAAATTCTCACTACTGCAGAAGTCAGTCAACAGATAATGTCTAAAAAACTAGTCAACTGATAAATCTCAGAAAAAGCATGCTATTTAAAGATAGAAATAACTACCAGATAACCAGTAAAAGATAATTCCCTCCTTGCAACAAGCCCTAAGGTGGGGCAGGAAACTGATTTTCATTATAGGGAACCTTCCATAATACCACAGGGACCCATACACATGTTACTTTGGCAAAGATTTTTAATGCTTAAAATGATAAATCAGGGTAATTACATACTAAAATAGTACTTATGTAAGGTCGTACCTGGAATTCAAATACTCTCTTGGCCCCACAGGGGCAATCTGGAATATCCGTTTCTTGGGGGATCTTTTCACCAGAGACCCAGATGGGGGCAATTCCTCTGCCGTACCTGAGAATCTGAAATCAGTCAGGATCAGCTTAAATCGCCAGCATCTCCTGTGACCTGAGGATCATCCGGAGAAGCTCTGTACATACTCTTAGAACTGATGAAACGCTCATCTGAAAACCACTTTACTGTCTGTCCCCCTGCGCCCCTCCGCTGGGCACCATTAATACCGTTCTCATTGTCATCAAAGGCAGCGGTGCCCAACCTTTTTGGCACCAGGGACCGGCTTTGTTTCGTGGAAGACAATTTTTCCACGGACAGGGGAGGGGGAAGGGGGGCGGTTCCGGCGTTAGTGCGAGCGATGGCGGGTGGCAGGTGAAGCTTCACGGTACGTCCTCGGCCCAGGGTCTGGGGACCCCGATCAAAGGGACTGTTCCAGTTTATCTGATTCAGGATATCCAAATTATTTTTCTTAGATGTCAGTACGGTTAGAATCTGAATCCTATGACTATCTTGTGAAGAGACGAACAATAATCCTATTTCCCCATTACCAGGTTGTCGATCTAAACTGCAGCCCAGGGTTTGTGCTCACCTTCACACAGATATAAGGAACCTTAGTTTATAATTTTTAAAGGAACAAATACCAGAGGAGCCACAGTGTTTAGATAAATAAAACAAGTAAATTTTGTTATAACAACATCTTATATAACAAATGAGTGACTTTCCTCAATATTTCTTGTTAAAAGCATATACATTGCTAAAAACTACCTTCTCAGTACTTAGGACCTAGACCTACTCTTCCTATAAGCCCCTGGATATTTATTTGCTCTAGCGACTGGCTTATGGGAATTTAGCTGTCTTCTTTAGTGATTTATGTTTATGGTGAGGGAAGTTAAGGGGAATAAAGCTAATAGAAGAAAAAAGGCAAAGGGAAACATTTGCTGAATACTTACTGTGAGTCTACGATCTACCTTAATCCTCAAAACCACTCTTTTTTCCCCACACTGTAGATACAATTACATCAGAAGATCAATATGTAATTCAAGAAGCCAGAATTCTTCATAACAGCAAAACCCATTATTCTTTTCACAAAACCACAGTGGTCTTTGTGCTAATGTGGCAGGTTGGTTTCTTAGTTCCCCAACCAGGGATGGAACCTGGGCCCCCAGCAATGGAAGTGCAGAGTCGTAACCACTGGACTGCCAGGGAATTCCCTAACTCAGGGTTTATACCCCTAAAACACCACCTGAAGAGAACAGAAGGAGATGTATATGAATTCTATTTTACCTGTTCTGGTTCAAGGGATATTTTGGTTTTAAACTTCTGGAAAATTCTATCTTCCCTAGATTCATGTTTTGCCATGGAATCCAATTCTTCCTCAGGTGCTTCACCTAAAAAATTATCAACATAACTATTATGCAACAGGAATAATCTCCATGTTTTGACAATAAACACATGCTGAGGGAGGCCAGTTTTAAACAACCAACTTCGTGTTAAATCAGATAGTGAAGGCCAGATGTTTCCACAGGCTTTCCTATTTTAATTCATTAATGTTTGTGCTTTAAGACCATCTGACTTTGTAGGTGATCCATGAAGAATTATTACTATGCTGGCTCCTAGTAAGAGCTTCTCTTTAAAACTCCAAATTAAAAGAACAGACCCCAAGTCCCAGTCTGAGGACTGCTGTGCCCAGCACACGAAAGGGCACCCCAAAAACATGAGCCCGGCTTATCACTAGTGTCCTTCACCCATCTGGACTCTTATTTCCAATCTCTTCATGTTTCATCTCTCCTTGCCCTTACACTCATTCAGTTATCAGATGCCCCAACCCTGCCAGCTCACTCCTTCACACTCACCTCTGGAATCTCAGCTACCTGACACACCGCCATCCCCAACAGGATCGAGTCTTTGTAACTCAGAAGATATTTCTGATACCCTGAATGTGAACTGTAAGCCAGTAAGCGGACATTCTAATCTAAAATTTAATTTACATTCTGAAATCTACATCTTGTAGTGGTTAAGAGCTCAAGTTTTGGAGTCAATAAGATGTGAGCTCAAACTTCAGTTCTAGAACTTAACAACTTTAGTCAGTTATACGACCAAACAAGTTATACCCAGAACCTCAAATTCCTCACTGCAAAATGGGGCAGAGTTTCTAACATACTGTTCTGACGTCAAGACTTTAGTAAGATCGCGCACAGAAGCCCGTGGTGCAGAGTAAGCGCTGGATAAATTCTGGCCGCTGCTCAGTCTCCGCCCAGGCACTGCCCGGAGTATGATAACCCTGAGGTAAGCGACAAAATCAAGCATCTGAAACTTGCCAGATAAAAGGGCCCCTGCTACCCACCAAACTCTGCTCGGCACTCTCATGTCCACCATCTCCATCAGAGAAACAAATCCTGGAGCCAGATGAACTTTCCAAGTTTCCAGCATCCTGGGCAGCCCCACCCAAATGACCACCTGGATACTTCCTCTGACATCTTTACAGGAACCAGAACGTACCTTATAAATGCCAAGGAGGGAAGTACAGAAAGGATATCTTCAAATGAGGCAATATTTGAAAAGTATACGTTGCAGCCCCCCAAGTGAGTCACCTTTTCCTATCAGTGCTTCTCTTCTTGGCATATTGAGCCCTTCCTTTCAGGCATTTTATTTAATCACTTAATGAAAGAGGTATTTTTCTCTTTTTTTTTACATTTCTATTGCTTATTACTTTATTGGCCCCATGTCTGAGGGAGTAGAGACAGCGTGGATCAATGGCATGCACTGTCCAGATTAGATACAGCATGGTTTCATTTCACTGGACACTCAATACAGGGAGTTCTCTCTCACCTGTTATTGGAAATTTTCTATCGGACTCCTTCATCAGTGAATTCTTCGCCAAAGCACACTCTCTAACACTACTACCCACCAACAAACAGAGCACCCCTCTCCCTAGGTGCTTTTAAACATCTGGCACTGAATCTTCTCATATGTTAGTTAAAAACGTTTTTTGTCTTAGCAGTGATCTCAGACAGGCGTCTCCAAATTGGCTCTCTAATCCCTAGGTTTCCATGGCAGGTCCTCAGTGCCCCCTGAAATGGGTGAGAACATGTCCCTTGAGGCTGGAATGTTGGGACACTTGACCCTCTACTTTCTCTCTGCTTCAACTAGATTCACTATTCTTCCCCCCACCTTTTTCCTTTTCTCTTATACATATATCCCCTTTTTAAGATTTCCTTCCTATTTAGTTCACCACGGAGCACTGAGTAGAGTTCCCTATGCTATACAGTAGGTTCTCATTAGTTACCTATTTTATACATAGTAGTGTATATTTAATGAATGAGTTTTGAAACTGATTCCTTACCCATGCTACCTATAATCTCTGATTCATCATCTTTTTCCACAACTTCAGGCATAATCTCATCTTCTGTTTCTATTACAATTTCAAATTCTGGAAAAAGGAAGCTGTGGTCTGGAACTGTACTGTCCAAATCACCTGAAACAAAGTAAGGTAACTAGCATCATTAGTAATCATTTAGTTTGGAAGGTCAAATAATTTCCTATATCTGAAGTGTATTCCATGTCATAACAGTTTTCCCTAGTAATTAACATATGTAGCTCCAGCATTTTAGATTATGGGTCATAAATTAAATGACTACACCAAAGCTAGGCTGGGACGTCGTGAGTGGGCAAGACCTCACAGCTCCTTCTTCATAAAGGTGTTTATGTCACTAGTTAACCAAAACTTTGAAAAGTATTACACCTTTTCTAATGTTAACGTTTATCCTCAAAATGAAAGATTTGGCCTGACAGACACTATGAAACTGAGCTGAGATTTAAAAATTAAAACAGAATTGACTGACCTGCTTGTGTACAAGCCTGCTTATGTCCCAATCTCCAGTCCAGAGTCTGATGCTCCTTACTGCAGTAATGTGCCTTGTGACATCTGGAGCATGTTTTGGGGCCTAAACAGCCACAAACTCTGCAGAGATGAGCACCAGACTTGAGCTGGAGGCACACGGATTCTCCTGTCTCTGGCGGAGGATCCTCAGAAGGTGGCTCATAGGCGTAGAAGTCATTTCTCCTGGGCAACTGATTTCTAAAAACTAAGGAGAGAGAAGGAGAAACGTTATACATGTTTTAAGTAAAACAACATAGCAATTCAAATATTTGAGCCTTCACTCCACACAGGACTGAAAAACAGTCATTTTTAAAAAAGAAAAATAGAAGACAGTTTTTGCTTTCAAAGAGCTTATTTTCTGGAAAGGAAGAAAAAAATAAGAGTGAAAACGAGAAACTTTTAAAAGTCCATACAACTAAGTAGGCTCTTTGAGTTTGTTCAAATTAGTAACAAAAGTAACATTAAGTCAGACTACATACAGATGAGAAACGAGTTGGAACCCAGGTTTCCGAAAAATTACAGGTTCTATCATCTGAACGTAATGTACCACACCTACTACCGACTGATTAACAGAAAGCTGGGGGCGAAGAAGGCGCGAGCCCTTGGAACGCCCCCCCGACCCCGGGAAACGCTCGCGGGGTACAGGGGAGAGGCCCGCGGCGGGGTCGCAGAGGAGGCTGCACGGTTTCTGGGCCCTGACCGCCAGCAAGGCCGCGAAAGTGCGATGGCGGCCGCAGGCTGCTCACCGCTCACGCGCTACCCGGGCCCCGGGCCGCTCACCGCGTAGGCCGGCGCAGCACGGTGGCGTTCGGCAGCAGAAAAGGAAGAGACCGCGGTGGAAGGCGTCGGCGCGGCCCGGAAGCGGCGCGTACAGCTGCAGCAGGAAGGCCAGTGGGCGGCCGCACAGCGCGCAGGCCAGCCCCGCGGGCCCCGGCAGCCCGCCTGCGCCGAGCCACGCCGGCCGGCCGCCCACCTTGCTGGGGAACTGCTCGCTGCGCAGCCGCCACGCCGGCGCCGACTCCACGAAACCCAGCTCAACCACCCCAACGCTCGCGGCTGCCATGGGCGTAGGGAGCAGGTCCCTCGAACTGCCGCCCCGCCGCCGAAAGCGGAAGTCGGAGAGGAAGCGCGGAGGGGCGGGCCAGAAGTGGTTGGACGGCAGTGGAGAGGGGGCGGGGCCATGGGGAGGCCCGGCGTGGGCCCAATTCGTTGTTCCTGACTTCCGATTGGTTGCTGGGGCAGGGGTGCGAAGCCGCTTGACTCCCCGGGGGTCTCGTGGAGGTCTTGGAGGGCGTTTACGTGAGCTAAGTGCAGCGGAGCGCGGGCTCTCTGACTTCCTGACGGCCTGGGCACGTCCTGCAGACACTGTTGAGCGCTCTAGGTCTGGGAGCACATATCCGTTCACCTAGGGGCGGATGACCCCAGTCGCCTCCTGAGCCCTGGAGGCGGGGCTGTAGGGTGGCCTGGAGAGGCAGGGTGGAGATGCTGAAGCATTCAGAAATGTCATTGGCCCAGTTGGTCCGGGAAAGGGACGGAGGGTGGCATGAAGGGTGCAGTTAGGGAGAGGGTTTAGGATGGTGGGGAAGGGATAAGCTTAGGGGTTAGGGCCTAGAGTTAGGGTTAGGAGTTAGGTTTGGGTTTAGGGACTGGGCCAAGGGCTAAGAGTTAGGGGTTAGTGTTGTAAAAATCAATAAGCAGAAACCTCAATTAAATAGGACTGGGAGACCAGAACGGAGAGCTCTCATGCGTTACCACAATTGCGGAGCCCCACAGTAAGAAGAAAGACTCATTTCCTGGCCTCAGGAAAGGACTGAGCCAGGACTCAAGGACTTAGCCAATAAAAAGTTGTGTACTCTGTTTGCTATAGCCTTTCCAGTGCCTTTCTATAGAGGTGTTTTCCTTCCCTTGACTCATGGGGATGCTCATGTGCCTTGCTGTGGTTGCAGACCTCCAAGTTGTGATTTTCTCCCGATCCTGAGAATAAACCCATATTTGCTGGAGAAATATCTGGCTGTCTGTTTGTTTCAGGTCAACACCAGGAAAACTAACTCGGGAAATGACCTAATCCCCCTTATATACCATCTTCAGTTAAAAAACAAAAGGTGTTGGGAGAGGGGGGAAGCCAGTTAGAGGTCATCGGGCAGTGCATAGTAAACAAGGGTATGTTTGTTATGTAGATTTAAGTCCAGGCCTTCTCCATAGGTAAAAGTTTCTTGAGCTTCAGTTACCCTATTCCTGGTACAGAGAGGGAGACACCCTTTCAAATGGAGATTTACCTCGTAAATTCCCCTCACAGAGGGAAATGCTACTTGGTTTTCTGAGATCTTGTGTGCTTTTTTTTAAACCCTAACTGTAACCACCCTAACCCTAACCCTAACCCAAACCCTAACCCTAACCCTAACCCTAACCCTAAACCTAAACCTAACCCCATGGTGCTCAGGGTCTAGGACAGGTAGAGCGAGAATTTAAAAGGTAGAGGCAGAGGGTTCCCTAACCCTAACCCTAACCCTAACCCTAACCCTAACCCTAACCCTAACCCTAACCCTAACCCTAACCCTAACCCTAACCCTAACCCTAACCCTAAACCTAAACCTAACCCCATGGTGCTCAGGGTCTAGGACAGGTAGAGCGAGAATTTAAAAGGTAGAGGCAGAGGGTTATGTTGGGGTGGGTTCAACATCCACCCCAGTAAATCAGAAGCAGGATGTTAACATATCCTGGGAGGAGAGAGACCCTGTGGACAGAGGTCCTGGGGGTGCACTGATCATAACCCCCTGAGGTCATATGTGCCTGGCTCATCTTTTCCACAACTTTAGTTCATAAATGTCTGCCTGTACATCTCGGCTGGGTACTGAGATATGAGGAGTGGACAGCACACGCACTTCATTCCCTGACCTTTGTTTCACCATAGCCACACATGAGGTGTCCAAGACCATGCTCTTCAGCAGGAGTGTCCATTTGACATCCTCTGTCATAAAATACTTGACTTCTTAGATGTGCATGGTCAGAACCAGCCATGCCCCTACCTAAAACAGGCCTGTTCTGCAGCAGAGACTGTGTAACCTGGAATCTTACCTGTGTATGAAATATGGGCTCAGCAGGGTGACCGAGGCCGGTTTCAGAGACCTGAACGCAAGCTGCCCTGGGATGTCCAACAGTGCACAGCCATGCTAGATGGACATTAGGAGATGAATTGGGGGCGCTTTCATGCTCACATATTTACTGACCTTTCCTTCTGTCCCAGGTCATGTGGGGAGAGCTGGGAAGAGTGAGCAGATCTCCAGCCCCATGGCGCTCAGGGTCTAGGACACAGGTAGTGGGAGAATTTAAAAGGTAGAAGGCAGAGGGTTATGTCGGGGTGAGTTCAACATCCACCCCAGTAAACCAGAAGCAGGACGTTAACATATCCTGGGGGGAGAGAGACCCCATGGACAGAGGTCCTGGGGGTGCACTGATCATAACCCCCTGAGGTCATATGTGCCTGTCTGACAGGAGGGCCTACATGTGGGCCACCTGTGCGTGAGGGGGTTGAAGTTGGGTTTGGACACAGGGTTGATGAAATGTGCTGGTACCTCTCTTTGTGGAAATGTTTTCGAATCACAGGGAAGCTGAGAGTCCTCTGGATGTTCTCTCTGTCAAGAAAAATAAATAAGATATAGGAACTTAATGGACAGATCCCTAGTGACTGATGATATCCCATCTGCAAATAGTGTAACTTTCTTCTTTGTTGGCTGCACTGAGAATATGAGAATTCAGAGACAGGAAAACATGAAATGGCCCTTGGGGCGGCTGAACGCGGTGGAGAGGTAATTCTCAATCCCGACCGAAAGCCCCTTCCCGGCCGCCCTCTGCGCCGGCTCCTGGGCCTAGTCTCTGAGCTCCGCATGCAGCCCAGCCCCTCCTGCCTCCCTGCAGGGAGGTCTGTGTCCGGGCTCTCACTGACTTCCTCTCACTGCCTCTTGCACAGTAATACACGGCTGTGTCCTCGGTGGTCACAGAGCTCAGCTGCAGGGAGAACTGGCTCTTGGACGTGTCAGCAGGGGTGGAGATGCGGCCTTGGAAAGCAGGGTTGTAGCTTGTACTCCCTGTCCAGTACCCTATCCACTCCAACCCTTTCCCAGGGCGCGGGCAGATCCAATTCCAGTAGTAACTGCTGGTTACAGAGCCCCTGGAGACAGCACAGGTGAGGGACAGGGTCTGTGAGGGTTTCACCAGTCCTGGGCCAGACTCCTGCAGTGTCAGGTCAGACAGGACACCTGGGAAAAAGGAGAATCAGTCCCTGTGAGTCACCTGCAGCCACAATCATCCCCATAGACCCGTGCCCTGGACCTGAGACCCTACCTTGGGGAGCTGTCACCAGGCAGAGGAGAAGACCCCACAGCCGCATCTTCTTCTAGACCAGAGCTCTGCCTTCCCCAGAGACCGCAGCCCTGCCTGAGGAGAGAGCTGTGAGCTCCCACAGCCCAAGGGTGGATTTTACCCTAGAGCTTGCAGGAAAATGTGCATGTGGGGAAGCCCTGTTCTTATAAGTGGGGATGGAGTGAGGTTACACTCCCTGTGATCTTTCTGGGCCCCTGTGAGTTCTCTTCCCTTCAAACTCACTCGGTATTTGAATCTGGGTTACGGGAGCACTTCGTTTAAGAGATACATTGAAATCAGTTTAAAATAGGGCATCTCCTTCCTAAGCATAAGAATAAATGGTGGACTATTTCAAATCTCATGTGTTTTTCAAATAGATGTTAAAGGGTTTAGCATTTGTTCAGATACTTTCTGAAACACAGCACATTTATATATCTACAATTGTCAAAATTTTATAATTCCATATGCAAATAATTATTTGATGTCTATATTGGTTTAAAAATGCTCACAATATAAAGAACAGCTCTTTACAGTATATATATATATATTTTTTAACATCTTTGCAAGAGAAACAAGGTCTGCCGTTTCTACAAAAGGGATTATTGGCCTTGGCTGGGGAACCAGGCGCAGGGGCAGGGCTGTGTCTCTCCCTCTCTGACAGGAGGCGGCAGGATTTGGTGCTAGTTTGATAACCTGAGTACTCAGTCACTACCTTCTCTGAGAAGGGGATTGTGACACTCCCGGGTGTGTTTTATTGATAGAAAAGAGTGTTGTCTTACAACATGTAAACAGAACTGAATTTACTACAAATCGAAGGAGTGATGAATTTTGATTTTCCAGTTCTCAGGTCTGCTGCACAGTAGAGAGATGTTTCCTATTCCGACAGCTTCCTGGTGTTTCTCTATTTACAAATTGACCCACTGAAGGCTTCAAAGAGCCTCATTCAAAGTGAATGTCTGAGGGTATATGCCCAGTAGTGGGATTGCGGGGTCGTATGGTAGTTCTATTTGTAGTTTTTTAAGGAACCTCCATACTGTTCTCCATAGTGGCTGAATCAATTTACATTCCCATCAGCAGTGCAAGGGTGTTCCCTTTTCTCCACACCCTCTGCAGCATTTATTGTTTCTCGATTTTTTGATGATGGCCATTCTGACCGGTGTGAGATGATATCTCATTGTAGTTTTTTTTTTTTTTTTTTTTTTTTTTTTTTTTTTTTTTTTTTTTTTTTTTTGCGGTACGCGGGCCTCTCACTGCTGTGGCCTCTCCCGCTGCAGAGCGCAGGCTCCGGACGCGCAGGCCCAG
>NC_041223.1:537084-537575 GCF_002837175.3 Physeter macrocephalus | reverse complement strand
ACTTTACCAAATTCATTGATTAGCCCTAGTAGTTTTCTGGTAGCATCCTTAGGATTCTCTATGTATAGTATCATGTCATCTGCAAACAGTGGCAGCTTTACTACTTCTTTTCCAATTTGGATTCCTTTTATTTCTTTTTATTCTCTGATTTCTGTGGCTAGAACTTCCAAAACTATGTTGAATAAGAGTGGTGAGAGTGGGCAACCTTGTCTTGTTCCTGATCTTAGTGGAAATGGTTTCAGTTTTTCACCATTGAGGACGATGTTGGCTGTGGGTTTGTCATATATGGCCTTTATTATGTTGAGGAAATTTCCCTCTCTGCCCACTTTCTGCAGGGTTTTTATCATAAATGGGTGCTGAATTTTGTAGAAAGCTTTCTCTGCATCTATTGAGATGATCATATGGTTTTTCTCCTTCAGTTTGTTGATATGGTGTATCACGTTGATTGATTTGCATATATTGAAGAATCCTTGCATTCCTGCAATAAACCC
>NC_041223.1:532565-533882 GCF_002837175.3 Physeter macrocephalus | reverse complement strand
CTGGGAGGTCTCTTGTGGACCAGTGTCCTGAAGTTGGTTCTCCCACCTCAGAGACACAGCCCTGACGCCTGGCTGGAGCACCAAGAGCCTTTAATCCACACGGCTCAGAATAAAAGGGAGAAAAAATAGAAAGGAAGGAAGGAAGGAAGAAAGGAAGGAAGGAAGGAAGGAAGGAAGAAAGAAAGGAAGAAAGGAAGGAAGAAAGAAAGGAAGAAAGAAAGAAAGAAAGAAGATAAAATAAAGTAGAGTTATTTAAATAAAAAATAGTTATTTAGAAGAAAAATTTTAAAAAGTAAAAAAAAAGAAAAGAAAACTCGGGACGATCAGAACCCTAGGACAATTGGTGAAAGCAAAGCTATACAGACAAACTCTCACACAGCAGCACACACATATACACTCACAAAAAGAGAAAAAGTGGAAAATAATAATATATCTTGCTCCCAAAGTCCACCTCCTCAACTTGGGATGATTCACTGTCTATTCACGTATTCCACAGATGCAGGGCACTTCAAGTTGGTGGTGGAGATTTAATCCGCTGCTTCTGAGGCTGCTGGGAGAGACCTCGCCCTCTCCTCTTTGTTCGCACAGCTGCTGGGGTTCAGCCTTGGACTTGGCCCCGCCTCTCAGCAGCCTTAGCATTTTATGCCCGTCTCTGGTGTCCACGCTGATAGCCGCGGCTCGCGCCCGTCTCTGGAGCTCCTTTACGCGGCGCGCTTAATCCCCTCTCCTCACGCACCAGGAAACAAAGAGGCAAGAAAAATCTCTTGTCTCTTTGGCAGCTCCACGCCCGTTTCTGCAGCTCCTTTACGCAGCGCGCTTAAACCCCTCTCCTCTCGCACCAGGAAACAAAGGCAAGAAAAAGTCTCCTGTCTCTTCGGCAGCTCCGCGCCCGTCTCTGGAGCTCCTTTAAGGGCGCGCTTAATCCCCTCTCCTCGCGCACCAGGAAGCAAAGAGGCAAGAAAAGGTCTCTTGCCTCTTCGGCAGCTCCAGACTTTTTCCCGGACTCCCTCCCGACCAGCCGTGGTGCACTAGCCCCTTCAGGCTGTGTTCACGCCGCCAACTCCAGTCCTCTCCCTGCGATCCGACTGAAGCCCGAGGCTCAGCTCCCAGCCCCCGCCCGCCCAGGCGGGTGAGCAGACGAGCCTCTCGGGCTGGTGAGTGCCGGTCGGCGCCGATCCTCTGTGCGGGAATCTCTCCGCTTTGCCCTCCGCACCCCGCTGCTGCGCTCTCCTCCGCGGCTCCGGAGCTTCCCCCTCCGCCACCTGCAGTCTCCGCCCGCGAAGGGGCTTCTAGTGTGTGGGAACCTTTCCTCCTTCC
>NC_041223.1:524212-525889 GCF_002837175.3 Physeter macrocephalus | reverse complement strand
TGGGAGGTCTCTTGTGGACCAGTGTCCTGAAGTTGGCTCTCCCACCTCAGAGGCACAGCACTGACTTCTGGCTGGAGCACCAAGAGCCCTTCATCCACATGGCTCAGAATAAAAGGGAGAAGAAATAGAAAGAAAGAAAGAGGATAAAATAAAGTTATTAAAATAAAAAAAAAATTATTAAAAAAAATTTTTTTAAAGTAAAGCAGAACGAACAAACAAACCAAAAAAACTGACAGTCAGAACCCTAGGACAATTGGTGAAAGCAAAGCTATACAGACAAACTCTCACACAGCAGCACACACATATACACTCACAAAAAGAGAAAAAGTGGAAAATAATAATATATCTTGCTCCCAAAGTCCACCTCCTCAACTTGGGATGATTCACTGTCTATTCACGTATTCCACAGATGCAGGGCACTTCAAGTTGGTGGTGGAGATTTAATCCGCTGCTTCTGAGGCTGCTGGGAGAGACCTCGCCCTCTCCTCTTTGTTCGCACAGCTGCTGGGGTTCAGCCTTGGACTTGGCCCCGCCTCTGCGCGTAGGTCGCCCGAGGGCGTCTGCTCTTCGCTCATACAGGACGGGGTTAAAGGAGCAGCTGATTCGGGAGCTCTGGCTGGCACAGGCCGGGGGGAGGGAGGGGCACGGATGCGGGGCGAGCCCGCGGCGGCAGAGGCCGACGTGACATTGCACCAGCCCGAGGCGCACCGTGCGTTCTTCCGGGGAAGGTGTCCCTGGATGCCGGGACCCTGGCGGTGGCGGGCTGCACAGGCTCCCGGGACGGGAGGTGTGGACAGTGACCTGCGCTTGCACACAGGCTTCTTGGTGGCGGCAGCAGCAGCCTTAGCATTTTATGCCCGTCTCTGGTGTCCACGCTGATAGCCGCGGCTCGCGCCCGTCTCTGGAGCTCCTTTACGCGGCGCGCTTAATCCCCTCTCCTCACGCACCAGGAAACAAAGAGGCAAGAAAAATCTCTTGTCTCTTTGGCAGCTCCACGCCCGTTTCTGCAGCTCCTTTACGCAGCGCGCTTAAACCCCTCTCCTCTCGCACCAGGAAACAAAGGCAAGAAAAAGTCTCCTGTCTCTTCGGCAGCTCCGCGCCCGTCTCTGGAGAGTTCCACGTGTAGATGTATTTCTGATGTATCTGTGGGGAGGAAGGTGATCTCCGCATCTGACTCTTCCGCCATCTTCCCAGAGTCCCCCCCCTTTTTTTTTAAATTTATTTTTATAATGGGTTGTAGCTGATTTTCATTGCTGTTTCTTGCTTCTATACATCCACTTGATGCACTTACAGAGAGACATCAATAAATTCTTTTTCAGTTTCAGATATCTTTTTCAGATATATTCTTTTCCTGCGAATAGAGTGTGCTGAGTCCAGTGCTTTGAGAAATGAGTAGGTCTTGTCGATTCCAGTATTGGTTCATGGAACGGTATCTGTGCCAATTTCAACCTCCTGGTTGATGCGTCACCCCACTGCACCTTTCCCCTTTAGCAACCATAAGTGTGTTTTGTAAATGTGTGACTGTGTTCTGTTTTGTAATTCAGTTCATGTGTGGCGATTTTTAGATCCGCCCTATAAGTGACATCTTATGATAATATTCACTTTGTCTGACTTATTTCACTCTCAATGACCGTAGTTAAGTCCCCCCGAGTTGCTGCAACTGGCCTTATTTCATTG
>NC_041223.1:496533-522843 GCF_002837175.3 Physeter macrocephalus | reverse complement strand
GTGGCTGTGCTGGGCACCCGATGTGGGTCCCACGGCTCGTGTTGTGCTTATTGCACCACACGCCACGTGGTGCACTATCAATTGGCAGCGTTTCAAGCCCCCCGCACACTCCGTACCATGACGTTCTATTTCCTTGTCAAAACAAGAAAAGTGGACTCAGTGAGCCAGATTGGGGTGTGGGGGTGTGTGGATAGTTGTGTTACAGAACCGTTACAACATCGTGCTTGTTTTGCCATGACACTCAAGCTGAGCCCAAAGGATGCCTCGTCCACCCATAGGCCAGACTGAGGCTCGTCAGAACTCACAGATGGCATGGTCAGAAAAGGAAGAAAGTTTAAAGCAGAATATCTCAACAAAGCAGAACAATTAACCAATTGTGAGTTAAGTAGATCACGGTTGATTGCGGCAGCCATGGAAATGGGCGCCAGCAAATAAGCTCATGGAATTCGACTCAAGGACGTTGAAGAATTGAGGACATTGTGGCAACATCAATAGTTCACTAACAACGAGGAAAATTATCTCAAGAGCTGTTCCTCGACTCCTGACGAGTCAACAAATGTTACTGATAATATTTTCTCAAATGCTGTTGACTTAAGAAGTCAGTAATTCAAAGTGACTGAAGAATTAGTCTCAGTCAATAGTCAGCCTGGATCAACTACAGATGAGAATATTTCAAAAGAAGTTGAGAAAAACATGGATTTGGTACAACCTGAAGTGGAATCCACTAAGATGTGTTATAACTGCTGGTGGTAAAACCTGTGGAGGGAAAAGCTTGACAACACTTTTGAGAATGTAAAGTGTGTGAAGCTTAGGGCTATTTAGTACCTACTTTGCAGAAGGTATTTTGATCTATCCTATCTCACTGAACCTGCAGTGACAATGGTAAGCTTTAATGCTCTGGTTACCTAATCTTCCCCAGGGCTGTGAAGTCTGTCAGAAATACAAGCTGAGCACTGAACTGCTCACCACACAGCAGCCCAGCAACTCAGCACCAGTAAAGCTCTATTGCAGCTGTTGAGTTCAAGGTGGAGACAAAGTTTTCTAAATGAGAACTGCCTTCCACCATTTTTATCAAACACTGAAGAACTGTGGAATTAGCTTGACACTGTGTCTTAATAAATTCAATCTAAAATTACAAGGCAAAACAATACTTACATGCAAAAGTTATACTGCACTAAAGTCATTTTGATGACAACTAATGTTTGAATCGAAAGTAACAGAGGGTTTGTACATTTCCCATGCTGTCAGAAGTCAAAACAAGAAGTGAGATCTCCATTCCCATATACATTTGAAGCAGACATATTTCCCAAGCTCAGACGATAGTAACAGGTCCAGCAGGGCAAAAGATACTTCCACATTTCAAAATCCATTTAGCTGCATGTTAAGAGCTCCTACCTAACCTTCAACTGAAGGTGATTAATCTGCAACTTAATGAAATATTAACAGACAAATATCAAGAGTAAAATCTAATGGAATTCTATGACTACTTGCCAAGGAATGAATATGCTCAATTAAAATCAAATACTTGTGGGTTGATATCAGTGTTTGGTAATACCTATCTGTGTGAAAAGAAATTTTCAACGATGAAATATGTAGAATTTCATTACAGATAAGCATTAACAGATGAACATTTGCAATTAGTTTTGATATGAGGAATGTTAACTTTGAACCCCAATTAAATAAAATATTACTCCTCCCAAAAAATATTATTTCATTCTTCTCATCTGCAGATCCGTATTACAACAAAAATTGCACTCAGGGCTTCCCTGGTGGTGCAGTGGCTGGGAGTCCGCCTGCCGATGCAGGGGACGTGGGTTTGTGCCCCGGTCCAGGAAGATCCCACATGCGGCAGAGCGGCTGGGCCCATGAGCCTGCACGTCCGGAGCCTGTGCTCCGCAACGGGAGAGGCCGCAGCAGTGAGAGGCTGGCATACCGCAAAAAAAAAAAAAAAAAAAAAAAAAAAAAAAAAAAATTGCACTCAATTTTATAATTATATTTTGAAAGTCGTTAGTGAAAGCATTGTTGAGATTTGTTTCCTTTCCTTTCTTATTATATAAGTTCATACATAATATCCTCAATTTTCCTCCTGGCCCACACCTAAAATATTTTCTATCTGGTCCTTCACCAAAAAAAACGTTTTTTAACCTTTGCTCTAGGTATCACCTTAGTCCCCAAATTATACTTAGTATTTTTAGCTAATGCCTATATCTGTCATCATCTTACATGGTTCTAAATTGTCATTCACAGAAAAATGTGTGGATGGATGGATGGATAACTTCCCGCTTTGCAGTCTTAAACAAAGCGAACCATGGCCACAGGGCTGGGAAAAGCAGGGCCTGGTCAGGGTCTTCACCACAGCCGTGTGTCTACAGGTGGCAGTTTACATTATTTATTTCAAAGGCCTTCAGTCCAAATTATGGCAAAAATAGCTTTACTGAGCATTTACAAAATATGCTATTTCCTTCTACATAGAGAAGCAGGACTGACACAATATACGTTTAAAAATTGCCCTTCCAATGTCAATAGCTCATTGTTTTGTCAAACTACACTTTGGTAATCCAATACTTTGCCTTTAGACAACAAAATGCTATTTCAACTTTAAATGGAACTGAAGTAAATTCCTAAATAACGTTTAACTGTTGTAGTTTTTAGAGTCCTTCACCCTGGAATCAGCAGCTCAGCAGAATGTTATTATCCCCAAGTCTCACTCAGGGAACTTTTCTTTAAGGTAAACTGATAACAGAAATGGAACTGTAAGTGGATTCTCTAGTATCAACTGTTCAAGCTTCCAATGGTAAGTTTTGAGACAACCTTAAGCAAGTCATTTCTCTTGTAATATATTATTGTTAAATTAACAAAGCAAGTCATTCTGTTGCTTCAGTCTTTAAAAATTATGAAATTATCCAATATTAATTCTTCTACTTCTCCTGGCTGCTTGTTTGCCCTGATGGAAGGAAAAAACCAAACGTCAAGTTTTAGTCGTTAGCAGTTCACACCCAATATTCTTGCTTAAAAGAAAAGAAAAACAAAACAACACAAAAACTAACAGGAAGCTTTCACTATAAACAAATTACACTGTCTTTCTGAAACTAACAATTCAATTCAAGGGTCAAGCTGATGGTGGGTCCTTTTTGTTACTCTTTCCCATAGGGTCTATGAGAGGTTTTACCTAAGGCATTAGCTTTGTGTTCTAGTTCACAAAGTCAATCAATTGTTTAGATTATTTTAATGTAGGAAAGGCAGAATTAAAAAGTCAAACATTTCAAAACCTACTCATAATGCGATCTCTTAGATGACCAAAAAGTTAAATTAAATTTTAAAATCGAATGAGTTAACAAAAGAGAAGTATAATCACGGATCCCAAAAGGAACTTCAAATTGTGTTATTCCATTTAGCTGCTTTATTCTAGAGGAAAATAGAATTAGTAAGGCAAAGAAATGTGTAATAACAGCTAGCAAGAGCCCATCAAGAAATCACACTGGCTTTCCAGACTACACACAAGCAGATTTTAATTATGTTATTTAAAACTTGTTTAAAGCCTGCAAACATGAGCATTGCAACACTGGATGCAATAGAACCATCTGTCTATTTTTGCTTTTTTAAATATTAGATATAATGGCTTGAATCACCTTTGATTTTATATTAACAGAAGGTCATGTTCACTGTTTCAAGAGAAAATATGGAAAAATCAGTGCCTGCCTAGTAGGCCCATCATAGTCTCTTCATCTTAAAACAACGTCTATTAAGAGAAAGAAAAGAGACAGTGTAAAAAACTAAGAAATGGGAATGCCAAAATATGGACAAAATCACCACCAACTCAAAAGGAAATGGAAATAGACTAAGAAAATATATCTTCACGAAATAAAGAATATGTGAAAAAATATCCAAAGATGTTCCAATTGTTGCATTACAAGCTACCCCAAAACTTAGCCATATAAAATAATACCCATTTTCTTATATTTCCTGGTTTTGTGGGTCAGAAGCCGGGCAAGTACAGGTGGGGGACCCCTCTGCTCCACGTTGCACCGGCGGCTGTCACCTGCTGGGCTCAGCTGTGCTGCTGAAGGGGCACCGACACAGCCTCTGCAGGGTGGTAACCTTAGCCTGGCAAGGCTTCCACGGCAGGGCTCAGAGTCCAAGAGCAAACATTCTAGCTGACAGAGTAGAAGCTGGATGGGCTTCCATGCTGGGCCTTAGAAAGTATATGGATCCTCTGGTCATGCTTCTTTGGTCAAAACAGTCATAAGAACACCCAGATTCATAAGGAAGGGCCAGGCACTTGCCTCTTCATGAGAGAAGCATCAAATAATTTGTAGCCATGTTTTAAAATTCTATGTTCAGAACCCCACTGTTCAGTCCCTGATAAGAATTTGTCCACTTTGACATATTCACATATATTCAGAGACAACAACTTCCAGAAAATAACTAGGCCTAAGTAGGAGAGTCTAGGACTAGAATAGGACCTTTTGAGCAGTACATCACTTATAAATGAGGTTCTAAAGGAATATCTCCAACAGTAAATGTGCTAGAAAATGTAGTCAGTCATTCATTTGTAGACCTACTTACTATATATATCAAGGGTCTACTATTTGCCACGTCCTGTACTAAAAGATACAGATGCAGCAATAAAAAAGTTGGACATTTTCTCTGTTCTCACCACTCTGAGAATTAAGGTGCCTGAGAGCACAGGTAAGAAATGGGAAACCCTTTTGTCCAGCAGAGCCCCCACTGGACAGTGCATTTCCCAGTAGCTTCTAGCTGTTATCTCAGAGCTACTTGACAGATAACTAATGAAGAAGTGATGGTCAACTGGCAGTCCACACAGTCTGATTGTTGACAAATTCCAGATCTAGATAAGACTCACTTTACTTCAGGTTGAATTAAGAGGGAAAACAATAAAATCAACACCTACACAATGAAAAACTAACAAAAGTCTTATAAGAAAAAAATTATATATATACCCCACTCAATTGTGAACATAAATTTTTTAAATGCAAAATAAATTATTATCCAAATAAATCCCTCAGTATATTAAAAGTGTAATACATTAAGACCAAGTTGGATTTACTCTAAGAATGAAGGTTAGTTTAAAAAAAAAGAAAAAAACACATGATCATTCCAATAGATGGAGAAATAGCATGTGTTAAAGTTTAACGTCGAGGGGCTTCCCTGGTGGCGAAGTGGTTGAGAGTCCGCCTGCCAATGCAGTGGACATGGGTTCGAGCCCTGGTCCGGGAGGATCCCACATGCCGCAGAGCAACTAAGCCCGAGAGCCACAACTACTGAGCCTGTGCTCTAGAGCCCGCAAGCCACAACTACTGAGCCCACGTGCCACAACTACTGAGCCTGCATGCCTAGAGCCCGCGCTCCGCAGCAAGAGAAGCCACCGCAATGAGAAGCCTGCCCACCACAATGAAGAGTAACCCCGGCTTGCCACAACTAGAGAAAGCCCACACACAGCAACGAAGACCCAACACAGCCAAAAATAAAAACAAATAAATTAATTAATTAAAAAAAACACACTAAGTGTTGGTGAGTATATGGAGCTACTGAAAAATCTCATTCAGGGATGACGGGTCTTTAAATCAACACAACATTTTTGGAAAACTGGCTTTATTTACTATAGTTGAAAATACACAAGCCTATGACCCATCAATTCCTGCCCTAGTTACATAAACAACAGAGACATGTGTGAGAATGTGCAAGATACCATTATTTGTAAGTATAAAAACAAAGGAAAATATACTGTGTATCATGTATAAAAAGTTCAAAAACAAGAATATATATATGCTTTAGGGATGTATGGTTTTAAAATTAAAAATAAAGCCAAGGAGGGGATGATCATAAAAGCTAGAATGCCAAATATATTTTTGGAGAAATGGATATAGGAAATATCCATTGGAAATGGAAATATCCAATATCCATTGGAAATATGGAAATGGAAATAGGTTCTGTACCTATTGGAACAATGCTCAATGATAAATCACTGAGGTGTACACATTTGTTTTATATACATGTCTTCAATATATTATATTTCACAATAAAAAAGAAAAGGGGGAAAGAATAATAGTGAAACAAGACTCTACTTATAAACAGTGGGAGAAAATTCAAGCCAACAATAAGAAGCACGCTTAATTTTTGAACTCTGCAGATATTTCTGCTAAACTCATATATATCATATCTATGGTTATTGAAACTTCTCTATCATTAGAAATTTATTGTTTTATAATTTTAAAAGCTACATCTAAAACATGTCAGAATCAAACAAGAATGCTTGCTACCACCACACTGATATAATAGTACTTGGGAATGTTATCTAATAAAATATTGGAATAGAATAAAATAAGGAGCATAAATTTGGAAATTAGGTGTCAAAATTATCACTCTTTGTGTGTTTACTTAAAAAAAAAACTCAAGGATGCCATGTGAATAAAAATATTGAATGAAAGACTTATCTGCAAATTGACAGCTTTTTCTCATACCAACAATATATTCTTAGGAAATATAATAGAAAAATAGACTTCATGGACTATTTCATTATTATAAAATAAATATAAATATGCATACATATTTATTATATACTTATCTATAAATATTTTAAATAAATAAAATAAAAGTAAAGAAGGGATAAACTTAAAATTTGTAAAAGAACTATATCTTTTAAAATAACTTACAAAGACACATAAGCAGAAAAGCATATCATGTTCTTGAATGAAATCTTCAGAATTATAAGGATCTCAATTCACTGAAAATTGATCTATGAATTGAATGTAATCCAAGTCAAAACCTCAATATGAATAAATAACTCTGACATTCAGCTGAAGATATAAATCACAAGAGTAAGAGGAAAGCAGCAGAAAAATAAGAAACTCCAACTTCTGCCCCTCCATAAAAGCAATGAAAAATTGGCCTGAACTGTCAGAATTCGCTTTTTTCAGAAGTCGGAAAATTAATCAAAGGGTTACAGGAACCATAAGAGCATTTACTCAACAAAACAGCTGAATCTCAGTGAGAACCACAAGATTTTTGGTGTCTGAGTCAGCCCATTCCCATTGCCAACTCCCTTGCTCAGTGGTAGCCGTGAAAATAATTCACTGCATCTCCTATACTGGATGGAGCAGAACAGACCTCATTTACAAGAATTTTAATCATTTATTTTGACCTATCTGATGTCTTCCTGGAAGACTGGCTCAAAAGGCTTGTGTTTGTTTTACCTGATGCAGAACCGGCCCGTGCTAAAGCATTTGTCTAAAACTGTTACAGGCTAATGCTTTCCTTGCTGCTGCCTGGATGATAGATGACATTTGGGGCAAAAAACTCACAAACCAAAAACCTTGGAAGGAAAGGCTAGAGAAGGGAATTGCCACAGTCCTGGGAATTGAGAAGTCCCTGTGCACGCCTATGCTGTGCACAGGCTCAGGAAAGGTCCAAAAAGGACCTAAGTTCTCACCTCTGTTCTGATCTTGAGGCTCAGTGAAGGAGTGAAGCTAAGACAGAGTTGTATACTTCTTGGCTGAGTACTGAAGGTGTGTCCACACACACACACACACACACACACACACACACACACACACACACAGAGCTCCTGTTCTCCTGTTCAAAGACTAGGAAATAATTTGGTTCCAGACATTTAAGGAAATCTCTGTCCAATCATTAGTTGACAACTAAGTTAACTGTATGGAGACTTCAACGGCTATAAATGACAAATAATACATACAGAATTTACAGAACTCATCCAGAAAGTCAGTAAAAGACAAATAAAAATGCCTGCTGTAAGCAGCAATAAAAAATTATCCTGGGAAGGGGAGAGAATCTGGTTTCTAGAGGGATCACCTTATAATGTTCATATAACCCGTTTTCAACAAAAAAAGAAAAGTATGAATCATGCAAGGAAACAAGAAAGTGTGACCCATACACAGAAAAGGAGGCAAACAATAGAAACTGTCCCTGAGGAAGCACACACATGGGACTGTCTAGACCAAGACTTTAAGTATGTTCAAGGAGCAAAAGGAAGCTATGCCTAGAAACTAAAGGAAAGTTTGAGGATGTCTCACCAAATAGAAATTATCAGTAAAGAGTGAGAAATTATAAAGAGGAACAAAATAGAAATTCTGACGTTAAAAAGTACAATAACTGATATGAAAAACTCACCAGAGGGATTCAACAGCAACTCCAGTTGGCAGAAGAATCAATGAACTTTGAGCTAGGTCAATAGAGTACCCATCTGAGGACTGGAAAGAAAAAGAATGAAGAAAAAGGAGAAGAGCCTCAGAAACCTGTGGGACACCACCAGATGTACCAGCATTACACATACCGGGAGTCCCAGAAGGCGAGGAGAGAGAGAAAGAATCAGAAATAATATTTCAAAAAATATTGGCTGAAAAATTCCCAAATTTGATGAAAACCATTATTCTATACATTCAAGAAGCTCAGCAAACTCCAAGTAGAATAAATTTATAGATGCACACCTAGATACATCATACTGAAATTATCTAAAGACAAAAACAAAGAGATGATCTTGAAAGCAGCAAGACAGAAGAAATCCATCATGTACAAGTTATCACAAATGAGATTAACACCTGAAACCATGGATTCCAAAAGGCAGTGGGGTGCCATATTGAAAGTGCTGAAAGAAAAAAAACATTTCAACCACTCTATATCCAGAAAAACTACCCTTTAAAATGAAGGAGAGGGGACTTCCCTGGCGACCCAGTGGTTAAAACTCTGTGCTTCCAATGCAAGGGGGCACAGGTTCAACCCCTAGTCAGGGAACTAAGATCCTGCATGCCACGCTGTGTGGCCAAAAAAAAAAAAAAAAAGGAGAAATTAAGAAACCTGCAGATAAAAATTAAAAGGGTCTGTCATGAGCAGACATACCCTACAACAAATGCTAAAGGGAGCCCTGCAGGCTGAATAGAAAGACACTAGATAATAACTCGAGTCCACATGAAGAAATAAAGAGCACCAGTAAAGGAGACTAAATAAGTAAATATAAAAGAATAAATGTATGTTTGTTTGTAACTCCTTGTATTTTTAATCTGATATAAAAGACAGATACATAAAGCAATAATTATAAATAATAAATATAAATCTATGTTGATGGGCAAGCAATGAGAGAAAAAAAGAAAAAGAGAGAGAGAAGACACAAACTAAGGAATGAAAGAGGAGACATTATGCTGACCTTACAGAAATGAAAAAGGCTGTAAGGGAATACCATGAACATTTGTATGCCAACAAATCAGACAGCCTGGATGAAATGGAACAATTCCTATAAATGCACAAACTACCAAAACTGATTCAAGAAGTAATAGACCTATTAGCTAAGAAGGCTGAGTGATGATGATGATTATGATAATTACAACTTCCAACAAAGAAACACTGAGGACTCAATATATTTATTGGTGAATTCTGCTAAAACTATAAAGAAGAATTAATACCAATCATTCTCAAATTTTCCAAAAAAACAGAAGAGAAGCGAACGCTTTATACCTCATTCTATGAGGCCAGTATTTCTCTGATACAAAAGCCAGACAATGACATCACAAGGAAAGGGAATTATAGAGCAATATCCCTTATAAATATAGAGGCAAAAATCCTCAACAAAATACAGGAGAACTGAATGCAACAACATATATAAAAAGGGTTATACATTATAATCAAGTGAGATTTATCCCAGTTAGTAGAACATAAAAAAATAAATTCATGTAATACATCATATCAATAGAATAAACATATGATCATCTCAATAGATGCAGAAAAAAATTGAAAAAAATGCAACACCCTTTCATGATAAAAACGTTCAACAGACTAGAAATAGAGGAGACCTTCCTCTACCTGATAGAGGCCATTTATGAAAAATTCACAGCTAACATCATACTTTTTTAAAAAATAAATTTATTTATTTATTTATTTTTGGCTGCAGTGGGTCTTTGTTGCTGCACATGGGCTTTCTCTAGTTGTGGCGAGTGGGGGCTACTCTTTGTTGCGGTCCGTGGGCTTCTCATTGCGGTGGCTTCTCTTGTTGCACAGCACAGCCTTTAGACACGCGGGCTTCAGTAGTTGTGGCTTGCAGGCTCTAGAGCGCAGGCTCAGTAATCGTGGTGCACGGGCTTAGTTGCTCTGCAGCATGTGGAATCTTCCCCAACCACGACTCGAACCCATGTCCCCTGCACTGGCAGGCAGATTCTTAACCACTGTGCCACCAGGGAAGCCCCTAACATCATACTTAACGGTGAAAGACTGAACACTTTTGCCGAAGATCTGGAACATGACAAGGATGTCTGCTCTCATAATTTCTATACAACATTGTACTGGAGGTTACAGCCAGAACAGTTAGATAAGAAAAAGAAATAAAAAGCCATCTACAATGGAAAAGAAGACACAAAGCTATCTCTATTTGCACATGGCATGAGCTTATATATTGAAAGTTCAAAAATCCATTAAAAAAATCTATTATAGCTAATAAACTAGGTCAGCCAGGTTGCAGCATCCTAGATGGATATACAAAAATTAGTTGCATTTCTACATACTAGTAGTGAACATTCTGAAATTAAATTAAGAAAACAATTCAATTTAAAATAGCATCAAAAAGAATAAAATACTAGTTTTATTAATTAGTTTAACCATTAGCTTATTCATTAGAATTAATTTAACAAAAGATGTGCATGACTTTTACAGTGAAAACTATGGAACACTGTTGTATTAAATAAGATCTAAATACATAGAAAGAGAATAAAACTGTACTACTTGCTCACACCATATACAAAAATAAACTCAAAATGGATTAAAGACTTAAATATAAGGCCTAAAACCATAAAACTCCCAGAAGAAAACATAGGCAGTTCTCTCTTTTAAATAAGTCTTAGCAATATTTTTTTGGATATGTCTCTTCAGGCAAGGGAAACAAAAGCAAAAATAAACAAACGGGACTGTATCAAACTAAAAAGCTTTTGCACAGCAAAGGAAACTATCAACAAAATGAAAAGGTCGCCTACTGAATGGGAGAAGATATTTGCAAAAGATATTTCCAATAAGGGGTTAATATCAAAAATGTACAAAGAACACATACAACTCAACATCAAAAGAAAAAACAACCCGATTAAAAAATGGGCAGAGGACCTGAATAAACATTTTCCAAAGAAGACATACTGATGGCCAACATACGCATGAAAAGATGCTTAGTATCACAAATCATCAGGCAAATACAAATCAAAACAACAATGAGATACCACCTTACACCTCTCAGAATGGCTATTATCAAAAAAACAACAAATAACAAGTGTTGGTGAAGATGTGGAGAAAAGGGAAACCTCATGCACTGTTGGTGGTATTCTAAATTGGTACAGCTACTATGGAGGTTCCTCAAACAATTAAAAATAAAACTACCATACGATCCATAAAAATAAATAAATAAATAAAGAGACATCCCGTATTCATGGTATGGAAAACAATATTGTTACACTACAAATACCCCCAAAATTGAATTAGAGATTAAATGCAATCCTTATCAAAATTCCAATTTCTTTTTATGCACAAAAGTACAACCTGATCCTAAAACTCATATGAAATGCAAGGGACCCGAATAGCCAAAACAATCCTGAAAGAGGACAAAGTTGGAAGACTCACACTTCTCAATTTCAAAACTTACTAGAAAGCTACAGTAACCGAGACAGTGTGGTATGGGATAGGGATAGATATTTAAAACAATGGAATAGAACTGAGAGCCCCAAAATACACTCATAATCAATGCTCAATTGATTTTTGACAAGGTTTCCAAGTCCATTCAATGGAGGAAAAGAATCGTCCTTTCAACCAACAGTATGGGATAACTGCATATCCACGAGCCAAAAAATGGATTTGGACCCCTACCTCACACCATAGGGAAAAATTAATTCAAAATGAATCAAAGATCTAGGGGCTTCCCTGGTGGCGCAGTGGTTGAGAATCTTCCTGCCAATGCAGGGGACACGGGTTCAAGCCCTGGTCTGGGAATATCCCACATGCCACGGAGCAACTAGGCCCGTGAGCCACAATTACTGAGCCTGCGCGTCTGGAGCCTGTGCTCCGCAACAAGAGAGGCCACGATAGTGAGAGGCCTGCGCACCGTGATGAAGAGTGGCCCCCACTTGCCACAACTAGAGAAAGCCCTCGCACAGAAACGAAGACGCAACACAGCCATAAATAAATAAAGAAATAATTTTAAAAAAAAAAGATCTAAATGTCAGTGCTAATACTACAAAACTCTTAGAAGAAAACACAGGGGTACATTTTTATAACTTTGGCTTTGGCAAATGATCCTTTGCTATGACACCTAAACCACAGGCACCCAAAGAAAAAAAGACAAACTGAACTTCATTAAACTGAAAGATTTTTGTGTATTAAAGGATTTTATAAAGAAAGTAAAAAGACAGCCCACAGAATGGGAGGAAATAGTTGCCAGTTAAATATCTGATAAAGGTCCAATATCCAGGATATATAAGGAAATATTAAAACGAAACAATATATGTCAAATGACCCAGTTTAAAAATGGACAAAGGACTTAAATAAAATTTCTCCAAAGAATTGGAATAGAATATCTCCAAAGGAAGGAATTTCTCCAGAAAAAACATAGAGATATACAGATGGCCAACCAGCACATGAGAAGGTGTTCAACATCATTAATCTCTAGGAAAATGCAAATAAGAACTATGAGATGCCATTCACACCCACTAGAATAGCTATAAAAAAAAAAGAAAATAGAAAATAATAATGTTGGCAAAGATGTGGAAAAATCAGGAGCCTTTCACATTGCTATAGGAATTTAAAATAATGCAGCCACTGTATAAAAGTTTGGCAGTTCCTCAAACTTTCTAAAACTAGAATTACCACATGACTGAGAAGTTTCACTCCTACATATACACACAAGAGAAATGAAAAGATATGCTTAGAGAAAAACTTGTATATGACTCTTCACAGCAGCATTATTTGTTATGGTCAAAAAGTAGAAACAACAGAAAAATCCATCAACAGATGAATACATAAGCAAAATGTGGTATATGCATACTGGAATATTTTTCAGCCATAAAAAGGAATGAAACACTGATACAATCTTGAAAACATCATGCTAAATGAAGAGGACCAGACACAAAGGACATATACTGTAAGATTCCATTTATATGAAATATTCAGAAAAGGCAAAGCCAAAGAGCCAGAAGTAGATTAGTGGCTGCCAGGGGGTTGGGGGTGCCGGAATTGACACTGATTATAAGAGGTATGGGGCCTCTTTTGGGGATGATAAAAATGTTTTGGAACAGATGGGTGGTGATAGTTGTACAATATTATACAAAAATGCTCAAACCAGCTGAATTGCACAGTTGAAAATGATGACTTTTAAGTCATGTAAATTGTACCTCAATAAAAATATCTAATAAAAATACATACTAAAATATTTACAGATGAAATAACATCTGGAATTTGCTTCAAAATGATCTTGAGGTTAGGGGTTGGAATAAATAATATCAATAGACTGCTTCAGTGTTGATAAACTTGTAGCTGGCCATGGTAAGAGTGGGTTCATTAGAGCATTCTCCCTACTTTCGGATATATCTGGAACTTTGCATAATAAAATTATTTTTAAAGAACAACTAAGTAAAATGTTTTTAAAAGGATACTGAGGAATAGTTATTATAAAGCTACATAATCAAAATCAGTGGACTGTGTTAGAATGGAAAATAATGTTAAGAAACAGACCCAAGAATATTATATGAAGGATTTGGAATTTTAAATCAGTAAGAAATAAATGATCAGTAATTGGGGTACCTAGATAATCCTTTAGAAGAAAAATAAATGGGTAATAGCCTTACCTCATACCATACATACAAATATAATCCACAAGGATTATATTTTAAATAAAATTAAAAATATATAAGAACAAAGTATGTAAATATGAAACAAAATTAGGGAAATATCAATGAATATGTAATCTTGGGGGCAGTTCTCCTAAGTCTAATAAAAAAACAGATCTTGGAATTTTTTTTAATATCATAAATTGAGAAAAAATATTGCTCACATATGGAAAGAGGTTAATAGTTAAAGAGAAAAAAAGGTTTGGTTTTTTTAAATTTTTGGCTGTGTTGGGTCTTTGTTGCTGCACGCGGGCTTTCTCTAGTTGCAGCAAAGAGGGGCCACTCTTTGTTGCAGTGCACGGGCTTCTCACTGCAGTGGCTTCTCTTGTTACGGAGCACAGGCTCTAGGCGCGCAGGCTTCAGTAGTCGTGGCACACAGGCTCAGTAGTTGTGGCACGCGAGCCCTAGAGCACAGCCTCAGTAGTTGTGGCGCACGGGCTTAGTTGCTCCGTGGCATGTGGGATCTTCCTGGACCGGGGCTTGGACCCATGTCCCCTGCATTGGCAGGCGGATTCTTAACCACTGTGCCACCAGGGAAGCCCAAAAAAAGGTATTTTAATGAAAAAATAATTTAAAGGGTGAACAAATAATTCACAGAAAAATGAAATACCTGCCCAAGATACTAAGCACAGTTCCCTTTCTTGCTGTCTAATAACTGAGACTCTTTCTGCTTTGGAGAAGCCCCTTCGTGAGTTGTGGAGGCAAAAATGAGGAACTCCATTCACAAGAATGGAAACTGTAAGTTACTCTCTCTCCTAGGTCCTTACAGTTTGGGCATAAGCCTGTGACCTGGGCTAACAAATATTTTTAAAATAATAATTTTTATTTTTTGATGTAGACAGTTTCTTCACACTCTACTAGCAGATATATAAGTTAGCCCTACCTTTTTGGAGAAAATTTGGCAATTATTTATCAAAAGCTGTTAAAAAAGTGAGGGAACTGACTCAGCAATTACACTTCTGAAAATTATTGTAGGGAAATAATCACACAAGTATAAAAATGCATCTACTAGGTGTTCATGATAGCATTGTACATCCCAGCAAAACAATGAGAAGCAGTCTGAATGCAGCACCAGAAGACTGACTACATGAACCATGGGGCACCCATGTATGAGAACTAGACGCAAACATCAAAGCTGATTACTTGAAAAATTAGACTAAAAGCCAGTATCTGCAATAGGATCTCATATTCCTATGTACATATGCATGTGTTATATACACACATGTTCAGGAAAAAAATCTCAAAGTTTAAACATTAACATGTCAACAGCGCTTACTTCCAGGTGTGAGCACCTAATAACTAAGAGCTTTTGTTTTTCCCTTTTGTTTGTTTGCTTTGTTTTGTTCATGTATATTTTCTATTTTCCAAAATAATATATACTGTTCCTTTAAAAGTGGGCACGTATTTAGAAATAATATCATCTCTGAAGTAAAAAAAAAAAATTCCACCAACATATTTTTGTGTATCTGTATCTTAAATGTCCCATAAAATGACTTCATATTCTACAATAAATTATACTAAGAGGTTTTTATTAATCATGGACAAACCACACTCATTATATCAGAGCAATGATCCACTTTCTAATTCAACTCTGGCTTGTCCTTCAGTAAGTAAATGAAAGCAGTGAGCTTTGGACAAAGCCCGTTTAAATGGGCCACCATCTTAAAAATTCAGGGAGATCACCACCAGCATACTTGCAGTAAAGTCTGTGGGCTTTATATGTGGAAACTTTTGTTATTGTACCTTTCCCTTTGGAATTCTGTTCTCCTGAACACCATTTATCCTTAAATGCAAAAAAAAAAAGTTGCCATATTTTTATAATTCACAGACTTTGTTAGGACTGTGCCATAACTGGTAATAATAGAATTATGTGTAATAGGAATCCTATGTGTTGAACATAACTCCGATGCTGCAACTTATTTAAAGATAGATTTTTTTTCAAGTTGGGCTTATAAATCATTTACAAAGAAACTGAGCAGGACTGAAACTACAGTCCAACTGTCACATTCTTGTAATGTGACCACAGCCGCTCGGGGCTGGAGGCCGCAGCGGTGAGGGAGCGCCGAGCTGAGGGCCCCGCCACACCGCCAGGAGCAGAGCTCTCGCACTTGCCAGATGTTAGATCAACAACCATTACACATAATACGAACCATCTTCCGTGGCCAGGGCTCAAAAGCTGCAAGTACAAACAGCTACAGATATGTCACTGGAGACGCAGGGCCCAGCACACCGACGGTCCCCAAGCTGCAGGGGGGACCTCGCCTCCGCGGCCTCAAGCCCTCCCGTCACAAGGCTCTGGTTCTCTGGACCCAAATGCACAGACGTGTCCATTCTCCGACGCACACACGTCGGTCCCCACGTCTGCCTCACAACACATGTACCCATTTGGCTTTTACGGGGGCAGGAAGTGGCCTCAGCTGTGCAAAAACCCAACACCGGTTTTGGGCTCTCGCCTTAGGGACTTGGTTCCAGGGTGTGTGAGCCTGGTGTTCGCTGCTGCTAAAGAACAGCTCTGTCCTGAAGGGGGTCAGAGGTTCAACGGCCGCGCCTCCCCCCTACCCCGCTTACGATGCCTTCTACCTCTCTATTCTGTGGATCAGATAAAAATAATACATCGCTTACCAAAAGGTTGAATTTTAACGTTGTCCTGAGACACAGGTCTAAAGTCTATGATTAGAGAATTATTTTTCTGAGAAGTGTTACGAACCTACCTAAAACATAACACACACACACACACACACACACACACACACACACACACACACACACACACACCCCACACACACCCATGATTTCTGAAATAACAGCAACGTCTTTTGCATTTTAGAGAGTTTATTTGTGCTTTGATTTCATAGTCCCCACTCGTGGGAGCCCCTCCACACCGAATCCCACTGCTTTTGTCAGAGACCCTAACACTGCCCAGCATTATTTTGGTTTTTTCACATCTACTGTCTGTGTTCTTCACTAGATTAAGTTTCATGAAAACAAGGATCTCGCCAGCCTGTCTGTTACTGTTTTTCATGGCACTAAATAATTTTGATTGAATGAATGTATGAATGTTTGAATGTGTTACATTTGATACATAAAATTATATTCTCTTGACTTTAATATTTTAATAAAAGTGATTGCTGCCAGTTTCCTTAGGTCAGTTTTCACACGCTCATATTTACATATTTATGTGAAAGAGTTAGGAAGCAATGATGTTTTCTGCAATTAACAATGACCTTCAGCCTTTGTATGTTTTCCTGCTGGAGCTCATCCTTGTTGTGTCCCTCCTTGGACCAACAAAGACTATTGCAATATTAACTCTTAGTGGGGAAACAAGTACATATTAACACCACCTACATTTTAAAATCCTTGATTTTACAACAAGCATCTTCAAACATTCTCCCTTCTAACAGATATGAACAGAATAATGTCCCCACATCACTACCAAGCTGTAAGAGAAGCACAAAGGAAACTGTTCAGCCTCCTCTGTGTAATCCCACTATCGTGGCATCACACGCACATCCACTCACTTCGCAAAGACTCTTGTCTGTCTTCCATAAAGGATATCTGTCATGTTTTCTCACCACTGAGCACCTTCTGAAGACCCTCCCCACGTTAGGGAATCGGCCACCTCTTGATCTCCAGGCAGAGGCCAGGAGGCAGTTTCCTAGCGCCGTGCACAGAAGCGTAGCCCTGACCCAGGTTCATGGATTCGATGTAGGTGCCTGCAGGAGACTTCAGTCTGGAAGTAAGCAGCGGGTAGAAGCAGTGCTTGTCACCAAGCCTGGCGTATTTTCCTATTTTTATTCCTATTTTCATTAAGTGAGGATTTAACTCCATTGCCAATCCTTCAGCAGAACACCCAAACTTGCACAGTAATTATATTCAATTATTTTTGAAATTTTGTTAACTTTAGTCATATAAAACTCAGAGCTTTAAGTGTTTTCAATTTTTGATGTGATAAAGGTGTATCTGTCAAGGTCTATGGGTAGAGTATGTTCTTTTCACAGCTTAACTAAAATGAGAAGCTTAGGCTCCTACTTCTGACAATGTCTCAACCAGGTCCCCAGGACAAGGTAAATTCAGAAAAAATAGATCCCTAGGATGAAGGTACACCTTGAAGAGGAGTTATCACTGGATCTGTGTCACCATGAGGCCATCTAACTGTCGATATCAATTCAGCACATACTTTTGAGCATCTGTGGTTTATGCTAAATAATATGCTAGACTCTGGAGATGCAGAGTTTGTAGGAGATGAAAGTGTAGAATGGAAACAGGAAAGTAAGTTAACAGGTTTGTAAAGGATCTGGGAGGTAATCCTCACTCAGAAGAAGACAAAGCCCCAGGGGAGAACACCCCGGGTAGGGTAGGTAGGGCCTTGAAGGACAAATAAGAATTAGGGAGGGGACAAGTGGAGAGAACTTTTCTAGAAAGAAGAGCTAGCACAGGGGAAGGCACAGCTGTGTGAGAGAACACAGTCTATGGAAAGGGCGTGGAATTTAGCAGGTTGGGCAAAGAGTTTTGGAGGACAGTAGGACATGAGGTTAGAGGAACAAGTAGTAGATACACATCGGGTTTTATATCCCACGCCCAGGAGTGACTGGGAACGACTGAAAATGTGTTTCTATGGGAGTGACAACTGTGACTAAATAGGAATTAGTGGCGAATCCTCCTATATCCTGAGAAAGGCCCTAAGAGAGTTCTGCCCAAGTGGAGTCTAAGGGTTTCCTAAAGACGGCAGCCATGCAGTAAGGTCTCAGACTCCTGTTTCAACAGACCATACATCCTGTGTTCAAAGTCAGAAAAGTCAGAGGCAAAATGGCATGTCACTGAGATTCCACTTCTGGGCACCCCAAAGGAAAGGAGCTCTGTGTTCGTAGAGCCACATGGGCAGAAGAGACCTTGGGTCTCGTCTGTTATGATGACTGTCATTTGTTTTTATCCCAAGACACTTGAGAGGGATGACAATCCCGTAAGTAACTGGTAATGGATCACCAGCTGGTAATGATTCTCAAGGTGTAACTGTGTATGTGTGTTTCCTGCCTAAGTGCCCCAACTAGAACCTCCAGGACAATCACAAATAGAAGTGGTAGGAGTGGACATCCTTGTATTTTTCCTCATCTTTGGGGGAAAGTATCCAGTCTTTCAAAATTAACAATGATGTTAGCTATGAATTTTTCATAGGCAGACTTTATCATTTTGAAGAAGTTTTTCTACTGTTGTCGTTGTTTGAATATTCATAAATGGGTGTTAAATTTTGTCAAATGATTTTTCTGTGCCTCTTGAGATGATCATATGTTTTATTTTATTTATTGACGTAACATATTACATTAATTTACTTTTTTGTTAAGCCCACCTTGCATTCCTGGGATAAATCTCACCTGGTAATGGTGTATAATCTTTTTTATATTTTGCTGGATTTGATTTGCTAGTAATTTGTTGAGTATTTTTGTGGCTATATTCATAACAGATATTGGTCTTAATTTTCAGTTCTTTTTATTTTTTTTAAATCAGAGTAATGCTGATCTCACTGAATGAGTTGTGATGCGTTCCCTCTAATTTCTTGGAAGATTTTGTGAAGAAGTGGTATTAATTCTTCTTGTTTGGTAGGAGTTACCAATGAAGCCATCTTGTCCTGGATTTTATTTGTGGGAAGTTTTTAAATTACTATTACAATTTAGTCTCTTGTTAGAAATCTACTAGAATTTTCTATTTATTCTTGAGTCAATTTCACTAATTTGTATCTTTCTAGGACTGTTTCCATTTCACCCAAGATACATACATTACTGTCATACAGTAGCTCATTTGTAAGACAGACAATGATGTCTCCACTTCCATTTCTGATTTCAGTAATTTGAGTCTTCTTTCTTTTTTCTTGGTCACCTTTAGCGCTTATCTTAAATTCCCTCCTTGGTAACTTCATATACTCTAATGTCTGGATATACGAATTTCTCATCCAGGTAAAACTTGAAATCATTTGTATTTTCTACTCATCTATAAGAATATTTTAATGTAAAAGATATCTATGAATATCTTTTTATTTCTTCCGCGAACTATTTAAAGTATAACTTTATAAGATGACATCTAAAAATTAAGATAGCTAACCATTCACAAGTAAAATTCTAAATTGTACTGAAAGGCTACCACAGTATAGTGGGAAAACACCCACCTAGGATTCTGGAGACCTCTTATAACATGTGCTCTGCTATGAACTAGCTCCATAATTTTCAATAAGTCACTTATTTTCTTTAGGCTATAAATGTAATTCCCATACCTGGAAGGATTGTGAGCTAATACATTGCCATCAATCATAGAGAACTTGAGGAGCAGCAAATAAACTCTGTTCAGAACCAAAGTCTGAGCATAGGTCTCCTGACATGCCAAGCATAAGGTAGCACTACTTAGTGCCCATATTCCCTTTTCATAATTTTCTTTAAAGCTCAAAGATCTATTATTAGATTTTCTTGGGTTTGACAATTTAAAAGCATGAGAGGAGACCTCATGAACTATTTATATTTATAAAGGAGACCATGAACTATTTCAAATTCTTAAATTCAGCAACAGGGGGAAAAACAGACTCATCCATCAGAAGCTCTTTTCTTTCTTTCTTTTATAATCTGACATAAATCATGGAAAGCAAAGGCAAAATTTAAAAGCAATAAGATATTTTCCAGTAGTTCACCTTATCCTTGGAAATAAAACTTACTAACTGTTACCCAGATGTACTTAATATAGCTTAAAACAACTGTGCTCTGGTTAAAATGTGGTGTAATAATTTAACAATGTGCTATCTGCCTGAAACAAGACCACCCATACTTGAGAAATTTCCATCTTTTTTGAAGTCAGGATAATACAAAACTTGGCAAGTTAGGAAAGGGCAATGAAGGAGGCCAAAGATGAAGTTCAGAGAATGCAGTTTTCTATATAGATTTGTATGAATTGCTAATGATAAATAAAAGCAATTACGGTTTAGTTTTCATGCCCAATACATCCACGTTGGAATAGTTGCTTCCAGCAGAAAACAGCAACGTTATTTCAGATTTTTGTCTCCATTTAACCCAATACCTTTCCCAAATACTTCCATCTAAAGGAATCAGGACCAACAACCACACACAAGACTGAGGGATCACTTTACAGAAGCAAATCCAGAGGCTGCCGGCGTGCCTGCAATTCTTCATCTCTGGAAAATATTAAAGTATCCTTCTGTGCCAGTAACAAAAACAGACTCAAAAGAGCAAAAACGAAGTTCTGTGCTGATAGTTCAAATGAGAGCGAAAGCTTCTGTGGTTTCTAACTTGAAGACTTTTTTCTTTTAAGATTCCCTTGTGGAGAAGCTTTTAAAAATGTAATGATAAGCCTTACAGCAGGACCGCACCTACCGTGTGTTCTGTGGGACGCCAGCAGAGCCGGGCCCTACATAGGGCCCTACATAGCCCTCATCAGTCCCACACGGTCACTGTGACACCCACACATAGTCGTCACACGCTTGCAAGGGAGCATTTTCCAGAGTACGTCAGTTATTTTTATGAACCTTGATTCTAGCCACTGTCACTATTAATCTGGATATATTTCTTTATATCTGAGTATCCCATTTAAAGTATGGAACTAATAAAACATGTAACATGGATTGCTTAAGAATGAAGAAAACTGCTACAAAAAAGATGGCTCTTTTAATTCCAGTTGACCATCCCCAAAATATTTGATTGTGCTCACTCACAAGCAAGGATTTATTTTGCTCTTTGAGCCAAGCAGTGCTGTAGGCTCTGGTCATCAGACAGTGGAGCCAACAAACTGATCAGATATTCAAACTGGGCTCACACAAATCAGAGATCTTACCCTGGATCAGGCTTCACCAGCAATCTCAAGGATGAAGCCATCAAGAGGCATGAAAAAGCAGACTCAAGTTCTGAGCCTCCTCCCCTCCCGGGCCTCTGGGCCAAGCACAGGGTCAGTTCACACAGCGGGGAACCTTCAGGCTATGGAATATCTCCATTTCATACCTCAGGTACTTGTGAAGCTTGTAGACGTTTCTGAGGGAGCCATGGCTCACAGATCCATAGATCATAGATTTACTTACCACATGCAATCCTAACCCAGAGACATCCTGCTAAAAGCATCACATAGATTAAGACTCTCCTCCCAGCAAATACCATGAGTCTATGTACCAGGAGATGGGTTATTGCCTTGGTGACAGACTACCTGCCTTCTTTCTCCCGAGTGGCCCGTGTGTTCCCAGTAAACTAGAGGGAAACAGATCAAAGTCCAGCTGCCCTAACGCCTTTCTCCCTGATATTAAACAAGACAGGCATGCAACCCCCTTCTCGTGTGGCTCGTATTCTGTGCAGAGAAGAAGCCAGTAAGAGGGTGGACACGTGCACAGACAGGCTACTTTTAGAGAACTGTGTGCTATGGAGACTGAAACGGGGCGATAGGACAGAGAACAAGAGAGAAGACTGTTCAGATCAGGTGGTCAGAGGTCTCTCTGAAGACATGATTAAGGAACTGAGATCTGAAAGACAGGAAGCCGTTCATGAGAAAATTTCTGGAAAATCATTCTAGTCGGGAAGAAGAGCAAGGGCAGAAGTCCTAAAGTAGACGGCTTGGTGTGAAACAGAAATGACTGGGAAATGTTAAACTGCGCCTACACGGGTGGAGCTTATTGGACCAGGAGGAGAGGGGGTGGAGGCGGGGCCCGGGCCGGTCTGAGAGGCCACAGTGGGAAAAGCTCTTATCTTATTCTAGGTAGCGGGATGTGGCCACCACAGGGAGTAGGAGAAGAATGACACAGTCTGATTGATGTTTCAGAAAGACGCTCTGGCTGCTGGGTGGACAAGAGGCAGTCATGCGAAAGTGGTGCAGGAGAGAGAGAATGGTGGTTGGACTAAGGTGGTAGAAGAAAAACATGGCAAGAAAGGGAGGGATTTGTCTTACGTATCAAGACTATGGCCAGGGGTGTGTAAATTACACCTCAATAAAGTATGGTCCAATATATATGGCCAAGAGTCCTTATCTTTTGAGGATATTACTATATACTGAAATATCTACAGCTAAAAGTATACCATGCCAGAGATTTCCTCAAAATAAATAGAGCATGTGTTGGGGGTGGGGAGCTGAAACAAGAACTGAGTTGATAACTGTTGAAGTTAGGTGATGGGTACATGGAGATCTATTACGTACTGAATATATGCTTAAACTTTTTCATAATAAGATATGTCCTGTCCGGGGACAGGACTCCTATGGCCATGGGGTTGTAAAGCAACTTGTGACTTACTGGTGGAACCACTCACCCCACCCATGGCCACTGTGACCTGTGATTGCTGTGTGCCTAGAGTAGGAGGAAAGTTCTTTTGAACAGAATGCACTCTTTAAGCCACTTTAATTGGTGGAAATGATCAATTTCTTTGGTAGTTTGGAAGCTCTTTGTTACATTGAGCTAAAAATAAATCTTTCAGAAACTTCCAACCCTGGGACCTAGTTCAGCAACATGGAAGCCAAGAAACAAGTGGACTCTTCCTACATGATAACTCTACAGACTTAAGGACAGCTCTCCTGTCTTCTACAAGCTGAAACTGACCCTTTAAATCATTCCTAAAACCAAAAGGAGATAATTTCCTTACAAATTGTTCTCTTCCTAGTCCCCCTCCTTTTTCCCCAAGCCCAGGTATTCTTAGCTTCCTTCTAGAACCTTGCAATTTCAATTAAGGCCTCTCTTTTCACTGGTTTATTCACACACATTGTCCCCATATTGAATAACTCCTAAATATATACAGCAATAGTTCTCAATCTGTTTTCTTCTGCAATACACGTAGTGAATAACATTTCTGTGATATAATCTCATACACAAATTAAAAAGTACAAAACTACTCTTTAGACTATATAATTTCTAGCATTGGAGCTTGCCCCTACCCACGGGGTAATAGCCAGAACTGCCATGTCATTTGTCCACAGTTAACTGGACCAAGGACAGCAACTGACCCAACAATAATATTCCACTTCATATTGCCAGGAAGTAATAATTCAAAATAAAAGTATTATAGCCAGTTCTTTCTGTCAGTGTTTCATATTAATCAAAGTGCCCCAAATATTGAACTTCTTTCTTGCTCTCAGAATCATGTTAAACATTCGCCAGCATCCCTTTAGCACAAAAAAATCATCACATTAATGGGATATTCATGGTGATGATATATACGGTTCAGACTTTGTGCTCAAAATCAATACCTGTTCACCTCTGCTCTCCCCACTCACAAGCCCACCCCAAAGACAGCGTCTCTCAACAGCAAGGCTGATTGCGTGTTTATAACCAACTGTACCTCCTGGCTCTCTACTGCAAAAGAACAGAATGTACCTCAGTAAGAACACAGAACTCTCTGCAAACCTCTCGGTCCTGGGGCTTCACAATTATACTGTGATTCTTTTTGTGTGGTCCACAGCGTGTACACCTCTGTACAGAGAGGATACGGGCCATCCCACCCTCACAACCAAGCCTCCCACTTTTACCTCTCACATCTCTTAGCCAAATTTTAAATGGTCAAGGTGTTAACAGTTATGTGGTTTCTGTAACTATAACCAAATTTTCTATCCTTAGTCTATGGACGATAAGTAAAAATTCAAAATCATAACCAGCACTTACCTTATGATATTTGTGTAAATATCATTAATCATTCAGTCAAGTAACACTCCTTCTCCAAGACCCCACAGGACAACTATTTAGGCATCAGAAGCAAAATATTCCTAGCATCAAGCTTAATCAAATACACACTCTCACATTACATAAATTGCTAACAATCATGATGCTTAAACTCATTTTAATTTCTTTCATACCAGGACCATAAATGCTTTGTTTCATTTTCTTAAACTATCTAATTTTCTTTTTATTTTTTATTAATTAAAAAACTTTCATCATATCTTGAAGATGTTCTATTTTTCAATATCACTGCTTACTGCCTGGAGCCCCTTTCTACCTGGAGATTTCCCCAGAACCCTCCATCCATATGGAGGAATCTGGACCTAGTGTTTTCTAAACCTGATGCACAGCTGAAGTCTGGGAATTCCCTTCATTACATCCTGGGTTGGATTAATTGTTCTGGATCTCAAGGCTTCCCTTTTTTCCCAACCCTCAATTTATTGGAATATTTGCTCAAGTAAATTTCTTTCCTCAGAAAGAGTGTCTTGGAGTGAACTTCATACCTATGTGTTACTGAAAATGACTGTACCTAGCCTGCAATTCAGTTAATTGCTTGCTGTCTACATGAGTCTCCCTCAGAAAGTAGGATAAATTACAAGGTGAACAAGGAAGAACAGACTCAAATAAAAATGCAATTAACATAGAGGGAACTTACCTCAACATACTAAAGCCCATATATGACAAACCCACAACCAACATCATTCTCAATGGTGAAAAACTGAAACCATTTCCACTAACATCAGGAGCAAGACAAGGTTGCCCACTCTCACCACTATTATTTAACATAGTTTTGGAAGTTTTAGCCACAGCAATCAGAGAAGAAAAATAAATAAAAGGAATCCAAATTGGAAAAGAAGAAGTAAAACTGTCACTGTTTGCAAATGACATGATACTATATAGAAAGAATCCTAAAGATGCTACCAGAAAACTACTATAGCTAATCCATGAATTTGGTAAAGTAGCAGGATACAAAATTAATGCACGGAAATCTCTTGCATTCCTATACACTAATGATGAAAAATCTGAAAGAGAAATTAAGGAAACACTCCCACTTACCACTGCAACATAAAGAATAAAATACCTAGGAATAAACCTACCTAAGGAGACAAAAGACCTGTATGCAGAAAACTATAAGACACTGATGAAAGAAATTAAAGATGATACAAACAGATGGAGAGATATACCATGTTCTTGGATTGGAAGAATCAACATTGTGAAAATGACTATACTATCCAAAGCAATCTACTGATTCAATGCAATCTGTACCAAACTACCAATGGCATTTGTCACAGAACTAGAACAAAAAATTACACAATTTGTATGGAAACACAAAAGACCCTGAATAGCCAAGGCAATCTTGAGAAAGAAAAACAGAGCTGGAGGAATCAGGCTCCCGGACTTCAGACTATAATACAAAGCTACAGTAATCAACACAGTGTGGTACTGGCACAAAACCAGAAATACAGATCAGTGGAACAGGATAGAAAGCCCAGAGATAAACCTAGACACATATGGTTACCTTATCTTTGATAAAGGAGGCAAGAATATACAACAGAGAAAAGACAGCCTCTTGGGGCTTCCTTGGTGGCGTGGTGGTTGAGAGTCCGCCTGCCGATGCAGGGGACACGGGTTCGTGCCCCGGTCCAGGAGGATCCCACATGCCGCGGAGTGGCTGGGCCCGTGAGCCATGGCCGCTGAGCCTGCGCGTCCGGAGCCTGTGCTCTGCGACGGGAGAGGCCACAGCGGTGAGAGGCC
>NC_041223.1:465811-495927 GCF_002837175.3 Physeter macrocephalus | reverse complement strand
CAGCAAGATCCTTTTGGACCCACCTCCTAGAGAAATGGAAATAAAAACAAAAATAAACAAATGGGATCTAATGAAACTTGAAAGCTTTTGCACAGCAAAGGAAACCATAAAACAAGACGAAAAGACAACCCTCAGAATGGGAGAAAATATTTGCAAACGAATCAACGGATGAAGGATTAATCTCCAAACTATATAAACAGCTCATGCAGCTCAATATTAAAAAAGCAAACAACCCAATCCAAAAATGGGCAGATGACCTAAATAGACATTTCTGCAAAGAAGATATATGGATTGCCAACAAACACATGAAAGGATGCCCATCATCACTAATCATTAGAGAAATGCAAATCAAAACTACACTGAGGTATCACCTCACAACGGTCAGAATGGTCATCATCAAAAAGTCTACAAACAATAAATGCTGGAGAGGGTGTGGAGAAAAGGGAACCTTCTTGCAATGGGTGGGAATGTAAATTGATACAGCCACTATAGAGAACAGTATGGAGGTTCCTTAAAAAACTAAAAAGTAGAACTACCATACGACCCAGCAATCCCACTACTGGGCATATACCCTGAGAAAACCATAATTCAGAAAGAGTCAGGTACCACAATGTTCAATGCAGCACTATTTACAATAGCCAGGACATGGAAGCAACTGAAGTGCCCATCGACAGATGAATGGATAAAGAAGATGTGGCACATATATACAATGGAATATTACTCAGCCATAAAAAGAAACAAAATTCAGTTATTTGTAGTGAGGTGGATGGACCTAGAGTCTGTCATACAGAGTAAAATCAGAAAGAGAAAAACAAATACCATATGCTAACACATATATATGTAATATAAAAAAAAAAAAAAATGGTTCTGAAGAACCTAGGGGCAGGACAGGAATAAAGACGCAGACTTAGAGAATGGACTTGAGGACACGGGGCGGGGGAAGGGTAATCTGGGAGTAAGTGAGAGAGTAGCATTGACATATATACACTACCAAATGTAAAATAGATAGCTAGTGGGAAGCAGCCGCATAGCACAGGGAGATCAGCTTGGTGCTTTGTGTCCACCTAGAGGGGTGGGATAGGGAGGGTGGGAGGGAGACGCAAGAGGGAGGGGATATGGGGATATATGTATACATATAGCTGATTCACTATGTTATACAGCAGAAACTAACACAACATTGTAAAGCAATTATACTCCAATAAAGATGTTTTTAAAAAATGTAATTAAGAGCATTGAAGAAAGGCAAGAAAACAACCAAAAAAATGAAAATGGGGTAAAGAAGTAAAAAGGTTAAGAATGAAAATGGAATAAAGTAGAATGAAAGGCAGGTGAAAGACATCTCTAGAAACCGGAACCTGAGGAATGGGATGGGGTAAAGGTGTAAAACTGTCATCTAGGAAGACTTCCCAGGGGAGGAAAGGAGTCCCTCCACCCACACGTGGAGAGGGCTGGCCTGACAGGGAACTGATGGGAACAACGGCCCCTGAGATGTGGGCCAGTAAAACCTCAGGCTTCAAAGCTGAAGGGCAACACCCTCAAGGCCTCGAGGAATCAGACCGACATCTAGCTTCTAAAAACAACCACGTACAAGACAATGGAGCACCATTTGCAAAAGTTCAATAAGAGAACCTGTGTACCAGGCACAGAAAACAGGTTAAACATGCAAGAACTGGGGTGTTCTGTCACCATTACCCCTTTTGAGGAATGTAGTCAAAGATAAGCTTCATCTAACCAGGAGATGACTGGAAAGTTTTCAGCAGAAGTGCCCCATAAATGCAGCCATGAGACGACCCAGCAACAGGAAAAGAAAAGGTATTTATTTGTGTTGACACTTACCCGGCAGGTGTGTCTGCAAGGACACAAATCAGACAAATATCTTGAGACTTTAAAAACTTTGAATGCAACAACTAATGATAAATCTTAAAGGCCAGTTAACAAAGATTGATTTTTTTCTTAATGATTGACCATTTCTAGGCTTTCTCCTCTTCCAAATAAACAGGAAACAAAATAATAGATGAAAGGGACAATTTTATGATTCATGAAGATAAACAAGCTGTTAAATAGCTTCACTGCTACTGGCTCAAAACTTTACGTAAAAAGGGGTATAATTTTTAGACATTTGCAGAAATCCTGAGGATAACACTTTTAACCTGTACCGTTTCATATTTCTCATAATTTATTTAAAAACAAATGAGTTTAAAGAAAGGAAGTAAAAATCTATGCTCCTAAACGATAAAGTTCATCAATGGATGTTAAAATTAGTAGGTAAAAATTTGATGACAAATGAATATTTATATAATTACAAGGTATCCACCCCCAAAATGTTTATTAATTATAAAAGGAAAAATACTGACTTTATAATAGAGAAACCTGATGCAAAGAATACTAACCAAGTTATGAACATAAACAAGATCATCAAAACAAACCAATATCGTGTTGCTACAATAAGAACACATCACTCCTGACAAAAAAAGCATCTAATCCTAAGGAAGAAATTTTGCAAAAGAATTGACCTGTACTCTTCAAAAAGTCAAGGTCAAGACAAAGGAAGTCTCTTCCAAGTTAGAGAAGACTAGAAGACATGATCCTTACGTGAAATGCCTCATCTTGGAACGGGAAGATAGTTATTAAAAATGTTTAAATAAATGTTAATTGGAAATGAACTGTGGATTAGACAAATAGATGATGGTACACTATGTATTAATGTCACATTTCCTGGCTTTGGTAACTGTGTGTATTTAGGTAAGAGGATGTCACTGTTCTTAGGAAAGGCATGATAATGTGTTTTGGCACAAAGGCTATTATGTCTCTAACTTACCCTCAATGGTTTTGAAAAATAAATTTATATGGATGTAATTCAATAGAAATATTATGCAAGCCATATGTATAACTCTAAATTTTCTGGTGGCCACATTTTAAAAATCAAAATAAATGATTTAATTTTGATATTTGCTTTAACCCAGTATACAAAAATATTATTTCAGCACATAATCAATAAAAAAATTTTTAATGAGAAAGTTTATATTTTTTGTACCAAGTTTTCAAAATCTGTTGTGTAGTTTAGACTTACAGATCATCTCAATTTGAACTAGCCTTATTTCAAGTGCAAATAGCTACGTGTAGAGAGTAAGAAAGAAGGGATATGAATAAATAATAAATCAATTAAAAACAGTATAAAACAAAAATAAAATTATTCTTTAATCTGGGTAAAAGCTATATAGCATGTCCATGTATTATTCTTACAATTTTTCTATAAGTTTTAAGCAGTATCAACATTTTAAAATTACAATAAAAATCTAATAATAAAAATGATACAGGATACGATAAATAATTTCATGCCAATAAATTTTAAATCTTAGCAAATGGGCAAGGTTTTAGAAAAATATCTTACTAAAATGAATCCAAGAAATTATTTAAAGCCAGAGTAATCCTATCATAGGGCAATAGTTCCTAAACTTTTTGGTCTCAATACCCCTTCAAACTCTTAAAAATTATTGAGGACCTCAAAGAGCTTTCGTTTATGTAGTTTACATCTACCAATATTTAGAAAACTAAATTAAAACTAAGAATTTTTCATTTACTTTTGAATTCATTTAAGTTAACAATAATAAATCCATTATGTTTCAACATAAATAATCTATTTTGGAAAAATAACTATATATTCTAAAACAAAAATAAATTTAGTGAGATGAGTGGCATGGTTTTATATTTTTCAAATCTCCTTAATGTCTAACCTAAAATAAGACAGCTGATTATCATACTTGCTTTTGCATTCAAATTGCTGCAATATGTTGTTTTGGATGAAGATATGTGTTAGGAAAGGAAGAAGTATTTTTAATAGTTCTTTCAGATAATCGTGAATAATCTTCTTTGATGCTACTCCAAAATATGACAAGTGCATGTTTCTTAAAGGCTATGTGAACTGTAGAATCTGAAACCATATCCACAAACTTTTTGTAACCTTAAGAATTAAAATCTATTGGCCCATCTTCCACTTTGAATGAATGGATCTTTACCAATGCATGGTTTTGTAACACCATGCATTAATCATGTGGAAACATCAGTTCACTGAGCTATGCAGATCTTCAAATATTGACACATTACATTATACAAAATCAAAATATCACAATCAACCATATCAACAAGCTAAAGAAAAATTAGATGATACCAACTGATACAGAAAAAGCATTTGACAAAAACCAACACACATTTATGATAAAAAGCTCTCACCAATTTAGGAAAAGAGGAAAATTACCTCAACTTGATAAAGACCATGAAGAAAATGCTTACAGCAAACATCCTACGTACTGATGAAAGTTGAACGCTTTCCTCCGACTCTGGGAACAATGACAGAAAGCCTGCTCCCACCAAAAGCTCCAGCGGTTACAGCGGGGCAAGAATAAGACGTAAAGTACGCACATGTTGGAGGGACAAACTGTCCCTATGTGCAGATAACATGACTGTCTACCTAGAAAATCCCAAGGAATCTACCAAACACACACACACACAAACACAACAATAACAAACTCCTAGAACTAATAAGTAAATTCATCAAAGTCACAAGATACACTATCACCACAAAACTCAATCTCATTTCTATATACTAACAATGACCTTATGGAAACCATTGTTAAAAACACAGTATCATTTACAACTACTCTAAAGAAAATAATAGGACTTCCCTGGTAGTGCAGTGGTTAAGAATCTGCCTGCCAATGCAGGGGACACGGGTTCAAGCCCTGGTCCGGAAGATCCCACATGCCGTGGAGCAACTAAGCCCGTGCGCCACAACTACTGAGCCTGCGCTCTAGAGCCTGCTAGCCACAACTACTGAGCCCACGTGCCACAACTACTGAAGCCCACGTGCCTAGAGCCCGTGCTCTGCAACAACAGAAGCCACCGCAATGAGAAGATCGTGCACTGCAATGAAAAGTAGCCCCTGCTCACCGCAGCTAGAGAAAAGCCCGCGCGCAGCAACGAAGACCCAATGCAGCCAAAAATAAATAAATAATTACACAAAGAAATAAGAAAATGATATATTAGACACAACTTTTCAAAACATATACAGTATATGTAAGGTGAAAATTATACTGACAAAAGCAATCAAATATCAAAGTAAACAAAAAGACAAACCATGTTCATGGGTTGGAAGACTCAGTGAACTAAAAATGTCAGCTCTCAATCTAGCTCACTACACGCCCACACGAGCGGACTGTCCCTTTCCCTTGTAGTTCAGACACATCCTATGAAACATTAGCAACTTCAGGCCTCAGGACCCCACGTGTTTCCACTCCCACTCAGAACTTTGAGGCTGTGACCTTTTCACATGAGAAATCTTCAGGGGTCTTGAGCATAGGGCGGAATGCAACTGTGTCTCCTCAGCTCTCCTGAAAAGCTGGAAAACACATCCAAACTCACAGTGACCTTCTCTTTGGGGATTTCACTAAGTTCCACTAAATCTTGAAAAGGGGACCATAGGAGTGTTTTCTCAAATCAGTTGCTTCATGTTTAATAGGATGCATCCCCCCGCCCCGCACCTCCTGCACCTGCTCCCCTGCGCCGGCCTGTGTCCCCTCCCCCTCCCCCTCCTGCACCTGGCCGGCCTGTGTCCCCTCTCCCTCCACCCCCTGCACCTGCTCCCCTGCACCTGGCCGGCCTGTGTCCCCTCTCCCTCCACCCCCTGCACCTGCTCCCCTGCACCTGGCCGGCCTGTGTCCCCTCCCCCTCCCCCTCCTGCACCTGGCCGGCCTGTGTCCCCTCTCCCTCCACCCCCTGCACCTGCTCCCCTGCACCTGGCCGGCCTGTGTCCCCTCTCCCTCCACCCCCTGCACCTGCTCCCCTGCACCTGGCCGGCCTGTGTCCCCTCCCCCTCCACCCCCTGCACCTGGCTGGCCTGTGTCCCCTCCCCCTCCCCTTCCCCCTCCTGCACCTGGCCGGCCTGTGTCCCCTCATTCTCTCTCCTGATTGACCATCCACTCCCCCTCTGTCCCCAGTGTCCACTGCCTCCCCACAACTTTATCTTGGCTCACAGGCTGCGCGGGTCTCTTACACGGGACGAGGCTTCCGTAAGGCCTGGGAAGGAGAGACAGGCCCGAGGCAGGCCTGCCAACGCCGCAGCTCTGCTCCACGGCTGCTCTGCGCCCACAGGACGTGGTTTGGTCTGCCAACCGCTCCCCTAACACGGTCGCTAGCCTCTCCTCAGCGTCTGGCCCTCCTCATCGTCACCTTCAGCCACTCTGTCTCTGGCTTATCCTTCCGGTCACCGCGAGCCTCCGCCTGCCCCGCTCACACCTGCAAAATCCACCCAGGACTTGTGCGAGTCACTGCACCGGCGCAGCTGGGTCGTGTGGACGGGTGACGCCTACTCCCAACAGTCCTGCGCCCCCGCAGGTGCTTCATCAGTGTCTGTAGAATAAACCCGCGTCAACAGCGCGCTGCTGAGGAAACCAGCAATGAAAGAGGTCATGTGACTCCCTCAAGGTCACACAGGGTGACCCGCTCCGGTGCATAAACGGCTGCCCGGGAACCTCGCTGGCGCTATACAGTCACACAGCACTTTCTCTACTGCTTAACGTCTAAACGCTGTTAGTTGAATTTTTATCACCACGTATGTAAAAATAATTAACCTGCACTTCTCTGCGTATTTGGAGTTTTTAACTACTTTAAAAGACCTCTGTCTCTCCAGGGGGGCTAAAACGGTCCCCTTCCCTGAGGCCTAGGCTTGTCATGCACGGGAGCCGCGGGTTCCAGGCAGCCGATGCCCAGGTGCTCGTGGCACTCCGTGTGTCCCTTGGGTGGAGTCGGCGGGGCTTGTGACGCCGGACGGGGAGGCGAGTGGAGTCCACGTGACAAGTGCCCACGGCCGCATCCAGACGCAGCTGCTCTGCGTGCGCAGGACGGCCGTCCTCCGTCGGGCCGGCTCCGTGGGCCCAGCTCCTGGGCTGCGGCAGGCGACCCAGCCAACACCCGTCCCGGGGGCCGCCAGCCTCGCCCCTTCCCGCCTCCATGCTCTGGCTCCCTGCACACTAAGCCCTTCTGCCCTTTTCTGGTGCAAATGTCAGAAGGAAGTGCTGGTGCCTTTTTTTTTTAGAAAGTAAGAGCAACATTACAATAGTCCCTGCCAAACTTTTCCTGAATCTTTATCATGTACCTGAGAACAGAAATTAGGAATTCATTGTAGACCTTAAATATTCTCACCTTAAAAAGATGGTAAATATGTGACATGATGCAGGCATTAGCTCACACTACAGCAGTAATCATTTTGGAACATATGTCACATCAGCGCGCTAAGCTTGCAGTGTTATGTGTCAGTTACACCTCAGTACAGCCGGGGAAGAGTCACAGAAGCAGCCCCGCACCTTTGCTGGTAGTCAGGAAGCTTACGGTCAACAGAAAGCACTTGCTGTTTTAATGAAACGCTATTATCCAAAAACATTAGGAATGAATGTCACAAAAGGATAAATGTAATAAGACGGAAAGGCAGAAAAAAGCAGATCAACTATGCTATCGTGGGAAGTCTCTGGTTTTGGATATGGGATTTCTGCTTCAAAACCGTCTCCCAGCCACTGTGTGACCCTGGGTCCATGTCAACCTCGCTGTAGTTGTTTATTTTTCTATAAGAAATGATGACACCTTTTTAGGATGACTTTGAAGGCTAAAAAGATATTTATTTATGTGAACATGATAACTTGCTATGGAAGCGTAAGGATGGTTTCTCAAGGTCCTAGAAAAGCGAAAAGAAAAATGAAAGCTATTTCCATGAACGCGGAGAACAAGCCCCAGCGTGTCCGCTACCGTGTCAGGGCTGAGCTGGGGTGCGGAAGGGAGTGAGGGGACGGAGGGCCACAGCCTGCATTTCCTGTTGCTCTTTGCCACACCTTAGCTCTATGGCCCCGACTCTTCTAAATGGGGGGCGGGGTGGCTATCGAAAATGGCAAATGAAGAGATGGCTCTTTATAATCTCTCAGTCACTGTCAGCTCTACAGTGCGGTGTTCCAGTTCTGTTAAAATCTAACGTGAGCAAAAAGACTGACAGACAAGTCATAATTATCTGAACCAGCAAAGTTAAGAACCGCACGGGACCTTCCTTCCCAGTGAACGCAACCGTGGAAATTTGATACCGACCCGCGTTTCTAAGCCTAGAACTGTGGGCTGGTTTACACAGCCCGGCCCACAGGCTCCCTCAGCCTCAGGATCTGGAAGAACTTAGTGGCCTGGCAGACGCGCACAGATGTACACAGCCTCCTGACGGAAACTTGACGGGCCTGTGCAGGAAGGGGGGCGGGAGTGCAATTGACGCCGGAAGTTCCTCTGATCAAGAAGATGTGAGCAAGAGCTGCAGGTGCCCCGCGGCTGTTTGCAGAAAATCACTCATGCGCCACGATGAGTGGCCCTGCTTTACGACTCTCGTATTTTTCTATGTCATTACTGGGAAAATGCAGTTTTAAATACTGAAATAGCACGGGTGTACCCAAATAAAAATACTGAAGCGGCGAATCCTTAGAAAATATAAACATCTTAGGATCCCAGATCTCAAACTTTTAAAGCCACAAAATAGATGTCCCTCGTGCAGCCCCTTTGCCATCCAGACCCTAGCATCTCACCCCCAGGGCTGCGGTGCCACCAGCCTCCGATTTAGGCAGCGGTGGACGCGGCTTCCCTTTCCACGCTGGTACAGTGAGAAACCCTCCGGTTACATTACAGCCTACATTTTACACGTAAAACTCACTGTGTTCCTAACACCTGATTCACCACTTCAAATGCTTTCAAAGTAGAACGGCTGCATAGCTTAGTTTCCTGGAATTCTGTGCTGTAGATGCACGTCGTTGCCTCCACATGAGGGAAATACCTGCAGAGGAAAAGCGGTGTGATTCTAAAACAACATGGAAGCGAGCAAAGTTGTTAGAAGTAAGGATGCTATTGTAACACATAACACACGGCTGATGCACTTCCCCCAGAGTCAGTAAGCCGCTGCTCTGCTGGTGATGGGCCTGAGCCTCGGGAATAAAGATAAAAATGGAGATGAAAACCTGTCCTCCCGAGGAACTCAAACTCTAGTGGAGAAGGTGACACATAAATTGATAATTTAAGAACGGAACACCCTATGTGCTCTTTACATCCGTATCTAAAACCTGTTATTGAAGTGCCAAGATAGGAAGCCAACTTTATTTCAGGGGAAATGTCACAGAAGACAGCATGCAGAGGAGGCCTCCGGGGTGGGCGGGCGTCCGCCCTGAGGGGCAGGACGAGGACAGGAGTGGTCCCCGGGCCAGCACGGGGCCCGCCGTACACAGTGTGGGGGTGGCAAAGCTGAGCAGTGGGCTGGCTAAGACCCCGCTGACCAAGCCAGGGAGTTTGGATGAAATCCTGGAGGACTTAAATTTTCATTTACATTTTTTCACTAAAACCCTAAAGGGAAAATTATAATTTAGCAATTATAATTTAGAAATTTAGTAATTAAGCAAAACTGTGACCATGAGACCACATTACATGAGGTCACATTACATGTAGTTACCATGAGGTCAATTACAATGGAGTATTTTCCAGGATGACATTGAGCACTCAGTTTTATAATGGAATCACAAGGCTGTAAAACATTTCAGAAGTGTTATTAGGCGCATCCAGAATTTTCCCCATAAGCACCTTGGCCACAAGCGCTTTCACCACGTGACTAACTGGCCACAAGGCAATTCTGCAGGGAAAGGTTAAAGAGCTGGCTGACAGTTTGTTTGGTGGTTTGGTTTCGTTTCTCCATCGATGCAGTGCTCCCGTTCTCATATGACGTAAGTCGAAGCCCTCACGGTCTACACAGTGACAAGTGTATGTGGCGGCCTCAAAACAGTGGATGATAACAATTATGCATATCAACTTGATAGAAAATATGGGGATAAAACTTACTGGAAGCGTGAAATGAGACAGTGTAAAGCCATACTGCATACTCTACCAGAAAATGATAGCACATCAGTTTGCAAATTCTTTGGTGATTTGAAGGTGCAGAGTTGTCACACGGACATGTGACAGGTGACCGTGTACCCGGAGGACACAGCAGGGTAGAGGCCCTCAGGACACGATGCAGAGCTCAGTTACAAACACCATCCCAGTATTTGGAAACTGATACCCCTCTTAATGAAGAAAGAAATATTAGCAAAAAAAGAAAAAGTGCAATGCTGAATGAGAAGATGAATCAAACAAAAAAAAGTATAAAACACTACGAAGGAAAGACCTGGAAGGCAGGTGCTTGGGTACAGCCCACAAAATAAAATCAGTTATCAGCACAGTATCGCCATGAATCTACACACATTTTATATTATTCAACTATTTTGTATTTCACAATAAAGTCTTTTTAATTCTGTTATTCATTTCTTATTATGTCCTTTTAAATGTACCTCTTAATTTTTGGTTATTTTATCTTTTATGGCAAAATTGCCTGACAGCCAGTCAGTTACGCAGCGAAAATGCTTGCAGCAAAAACGCTAAGAGCAAAGTTGCTTATGGCAAAAATACGTAGACCCATTATCAGAAGAAGGCAACAACTTTCTCTGCTAGACAATTACAATGACAATCATACCATTGGGAGTAAAACCAAGTTGATAAACTTAAATATCTTCCCAAATTATAAAAAGATTAGGTATCAAGCAAGCTATTTCACCCACACTTAATAGAGTTAATCGATGTTCAACAAAGACACTAACGAAATTCGAAGGAAGATGAAAACATCCTTAAGGACTGTCTGCTAGATCAGATGATCCTCGTACGGGAGAGAGCGACTCTCGCTCTCCACCTTCCCCCACGCCCGCAAGCTCATCCAAGACGGCGTGAAGGCGACACGGCTTCCCGACCCTGTGACACGCCTCCCCCCTTGAGCGTAGGTGGACTGTGCCTTGCTCCCAGCCTGCACAACAGAGCAGATGGGGTGGGACGTAGCTTCATGCTGGAGTCTCTCCTCGCTGACCGAGAAAGCAGGGGGCCCTGCCGGGGGCACTGCAGGGCTCTAGGAGCTGAGGGCGGCTTCCGACTGGACTGTAGCTGCCAGAGGCTGAGGCTATCGGTCCTTCGACTGCAAAGGTCTAAAACCTTCCAGAGACCCGAGGGGGCCTGAAGCCTCAGATGAGAACACGGCCCTGGCCCTGAGAGACCCTGAGGGGAGAACCAGCTGGCTGTGCCAGACTGCAGGAGCACAGAAAGTGCGAGATAATAAATGTGTGCTGTTTTTGCCAGCACTGCCGGGCAGCAATGGAAGCTAACTCAGTGGGTCGCAGGCCTGAGTATAAGTAAAAACTGTAAACCTTCTAGAAGAAAACGAGAATATCTTCACTGCCTTTGGGCTGGCAAAGCTGTCTTAGGCCACAGAAAACACTAACCATAAACTAGAAGTTGGAATTCATAGAAATGTAAAACTTACGTTCATTAGAGGATACGTTATAAGTAGACAAACAATAGATGAGGGGGAAATAGTCACTAGACGTACATCTGACATGTGATGGTATCCAGAATACACTTTTTAAAAATTCTACAACTCATCAATAATAATAATAATAGGCCTAAAAACATATAATAAAGTGTTCAGTATCACTCATTATTTTTAACATGCGAATTAAAACCACAATAAAAATACCATAATAGCTCAAATGAAAAACACTAACAAAGCCAAATGCAGCTGAGAATGTGGAACTCCTGGGGCCCTCCTGCAGTGCTGGTGGGGCTGTAAACGCGTGGCCGCTTTGGAAGCTAACGGGCAGTTACTTTAAATTGAAGCCTGCACAGCCCATCACCCGAGGGTACACGCTACACGCCACACAAGAACTTGTCATAAGAATTTTCATAATCGTATTCACAATCACCAACAACTGGAAGCATCGGGAGTTCCCCAACTGAGAAATGGTTAGGCCTGCTGCACGCGGGCACTGGAACCCTTCTCCACCGCACGAAGTTAGGCACCATGGCGCAGGCGTCAACCTGCACACATCTCAAAATCGCTGAGCAGAGCCGAGGTCTCCATCCACGTGACGATCCAAGAGGACAAACCAGCCTCCGAGATGATGTTCGAACACTTTTCACCCCGCGGTGTGGACAGGAGGGTGGGCGGGAAGGGTGTGGAAGATGCTGGGGTGCAGGGTGTTGTGTATCTGGAGGGCTAGCGTCACACAGGTGTGTGGCTCTGGCCCCGCCCCGATGAGCCGTGCCCCAAGCTCTGAGGGATAATCACACCTCTTACAGAAAGAGAGGCGTCATCCTGCGTGATTCACCACACACGCTTATTTTAACACTACTGTGGATAAACGTTCAAAACTTCGTCCTCTTTTACCTTCAATCTTTCCTTTTTATCTCTTATTTTTAAAGTGTTTATTTCATTTTGATTAAAAATATCAAAACGTAGAAAAACATCTTGCTTTCCCCTCCACATATGTAAAAAAATGGTCAGAAAGTTGGGTTAGAAGCAAAAATGACTGACTTCATTGTAATCTTCTACACTGTACAATACTTTAGACTTAAAAAATACATTGACTATAGAGTAAAAATGCACAGACATATTTTTCAGTGTTCACAGAAACTTTAACGTCTATAAAACCCTTTCAAATTTATAGTATTTTACGATTTCTAAAAACCGTGAGTATTGAGTAAATCATGTCATCGTATTTCCCCACGTGATTTAATATTTTCTGGGTTCAAACAAGCAAGTGTGACCTGCGTTTCATCAGAAATTGGTCTAAAGCCAACGTTCCTCTTGACTTTTCCACTTCCTACAAACTAATGATGGCTTCTGGATATAAAATGCTTTCCTCACTGAAGTAATCTACGTTTAAAGTACATTAATAAGTGATTTTGGATCATATCTGAATTTAGAACTTTCTCTTTGTTGTTTTAACATGTCCGTCCAACGTGTAACCTACTGGCCTTGGGCAGCATGAATTTCATGCAGGTAATTACGCCCTTGTTGTCACTGGCCAGGCTGGAGATGGAGCCTGGCAAACCCAGACCACTGAGCTCAAGAACAGCCCTGGGCTCAGATCCACGTGGATTCTTGCTATCGAATGATGGATGTGGGTCTTCCTAGAAAAGTGGGTAGAAGTCAGGGGTTGAAACCCAGAGTTTGGACAGCTGAGTACTGGCGGTTGATCAGGAAGACAATGCATCTGGTGGACAGCCTTGCACCACCATCTAGGTAACTTAATAAGGAAGCTCTCAGAGTAGGATCTGATGCCCAGCTGCAACAAAATGCTGATGTTCTGGAGAAAAATTCAAATGTCCAGCCTCTTGCATGGATCTATGGAAATAGCACATCTGGGAGAGGACACAAATATCCCTACATTTTTTTTAGAAACACTCTAGGAGACTTTTATGCAAGTACATCTTATATACCGTGACTTTCCAACCCGAGTACTTGTTGCTCAGCTAAAATAGATCCAGTACTTCTCCAGAACACATGAGCCATAAATCTACAGCAAAAAACAGACTTCAGGTGTCTACTGTTGGCGAGACGTAAGTCGTTCACATTTGAGTCCTGGAATAAATTCTGCTACTAACAGTTCAAGCTGAAAATCCTCTGTCTCGCGCCGTGCAACACAACACCCCGTCCACGTGGCTGTTACAGCCTCGTCGACTCGGGTGGTTTCCAGCACAAGCAATGATTCCCTCCTAGTTTTAGCGTTCAGTTTCCTTCCTCTTCTGTTGAAGAAATTCCGTCAGCAACCAGAAATCTTGAAGTCAATACCTTATTTGTTTCATCTTAAATAATCATCCTGACAGATTATGCCTACGTTACAGTGAAAGATCAATTTGTGGTACATTTTTTTGGCCATCATAGAAAATTGCTTGAATATTAAAATAAACAATGCAGGGACTTTCCCAGTGGTCCAGTGGTAAAGAATCCGCCTTCCAATGCAGGGGACGTGGGTTCGATCCCTGGTCAGGGAACCAAGATCCCATATGCCGCGGGGCAACTAAGCCCACGCTCCACAACTACTGAGCTTGCGCGCCTCAACTAGAGCCTGTGTGCTGCAAACTACAAAGCCCACAAGCTCTGGAACCCACGCACCACAACTACAGAGCCCACGCACCCTGGAGCCTGCACACCACAACTAGAGAAGAGAAAACCCTCACGCCACAACTAGAGAGAAGCCCGTGTGCCGCAAGAAAGAGCCGGCGCACCATAACGAAAGACCCCACATGCTTCAGTGAAGACCCCGCGTGCCGCAACAAAGACCTGATGCAGCCAAAAATGAATAAAATAAATAAATTAATAATAAATATTTTAAAAATAAAATAAATAAAATAAGCAATGTGACAGTAGCAGGCTTCCTACTCCTCAAGTCTGCACTACGTTTAAATTTATGATTTGGCTGTTGACTCTGCTAGAATCTGCAGAACATTTTCCAAAAGGGAGATACTGTAGATTCTTTAGAAGTGAAATTAACTTTTATGATGTGGGCATGATGGGAAAGTCAGGAAGTGTCTGGGAATAAAATACTCTTCAGAACTAGAACACTGTATATGAAAACACATGTTTGAAAGCACTTGATGGCTAAAAAGAGCATTAATGCCACATTAATAGAATATATATTGCCTCTCACAGAATGGAAACAAGCAACTTTTTTGAAATCTTGATTTAGAATTCACCTCTAGTCAGATGATCTAAGATGGAGAACATACTGCTGGTCCCCGTGTCTCCATGAGTAAGAGGTGGTCTCCCCTCTTGTTCCTGCCTCTTAAAGTCCTGTGCCTTTCAAGCCTCTTTTCTCCTAGGAGCCTTCCGGTCCTCACTGGGGGCACTTAGGATTTCTCTCTCCTGTTCTTACACAGCTCATTGGGTGTGCAGGCAGGCACAGCGCTTCAGAAGGTGGGACCTGAAGCCAGTTCAATGGGAAGCAAATCTCAGCATATCCACTTGGCAACAGTAAGGATTGTTCAAGTATGTTAACCTCCTCATGCCTTTGTTTCCCTACCTGTAAGATGAGGATAATTAAGTACCCACTTTCTCTAGGATGTGGTGATTAAATAAATAAAGCACTTATAATAGTGATATTACACAGTACCTATCTAATAAATAAAAGGAAATGTTTAAATTGAACTCAAACCATTTTGTCTTTGGCTACAAATAAGAAATTAGGCCTGGGCATGTGGCCAAGAAGAGAAACTCTAAATGACATCCATTTTAGCCCAGCGCACAGGGAGGCTGGCAGCAACTTGACAGGAAAACACAAGCGGCATCAGAGGCAAAATCAGAACTGAGAGTTGATGCCTCATGGGTTTGAATCCAGACAAAGAGTGGCTTAATACTGGCTCTGTCACTCCCTGGATATCAGACCTTGGTCAACTTACCCCTATAATCCTCAGTGACCTATCCAGTACATAGAATAATCATTAAGATTGGTTTAAGATTGGTATATTATACATAATTATGTATGTATATATAAGGTACGGGGAATAAAGCATATATATACATAGATACAAAAAAATACCACACACACATGTGCACCTGCACACAGAATTCAACACTACAGCAATCCTCTTAGTGGAGAAGAAAGCTATTCTAGAACCACAGAGATCATATAATTCGACAACCCAGTTTTAGAGGTGAGAAAATCAAGGCTCAAGAGGTTTGGTGAGGAATTGCATGGCAAATATATAAGATTTTACTGTTATTGTTTAAATCTGTTAAAGAGATAATGTTTGAACAAAATTAATAATAACATAGTGTGAATTTATAGCATATGGAAAAGTAAAATACCCCATAATCATAGCTTAAAGACCTGCAGAGGAGAAATGGAGGTGAACTTCTACTTACCTGTAAGGTTCTTACTGTAGACAAAGTGGGGTAATATCACCTGAAGGTGGGCTGGCATAAGTTAAAGTGTACACTGTAAAATGAATAAAACAAGGTGTTACACCTAGAATCCAGAAAATAAAAGTTATAAAATAGAAATACAAAAAATATCCAATTGAGCCAAAAGAAGGCAAGAAAAAAACCAAATAAAAGATGGACAAATGGAAAACAAATAGGCAACGTGAGAGTCTTAAACACAATCATATCAATGACCACATTAGGTGTAAATGGTCTAAAGATACCAATTAAAAGCCAGAGATCATCAGATTGGATAAAAGAGTAAGACAGACTGAATACCACCTGTAAGAAATACACTTCCAATATAAAGACCCAAGGAGGTCGAAGAAAAAAATTTTTTAAGATATACTAGCCTAATGCTTATCCAAAGAAAGCCGGAGTGGCCATATCAATATAAAGTATATTTCAAAACAAATAAAGAAAGAACACCATTTCATAACAGTAAAGGGATCCAATCATCAAAATGACATAACAATCCTAAACCTAATATAGAAGCTTCAAAATACATGAAGCAAAAACTGACAGAATTACAAGGAAAAGAGATCCTCTTCGTGGAGGGTCCTTAGTGGAGGGTCTTTTACCCAGGATTAGAGTCAGAGTTTTCAGTACCACTCTCGGTGTTGACAGAACACACAGACAATTATTCTGGATACAGAAGATTCAAAGAACACTGTTAGCCCACTTGTCTTAACTGATATTTATAGAAGACTCCACCACCAACAGCAGAGTACACATTCTTCTCAAGTGAACACAGAACGTGAATCAAGGTTCAATAAATTCCGATCATGCAAAAAAGGTACCCAATGGAGTTAAATCAGAAATCAATAAAAGAAAGGTCTTGGGAAGGCCCCCAAACATGTGGAAACAGAATAGCACACTTTTAGATAATCCATGAACCAATGAAAAAACCAAAAGGGGAATTAGGAGGTCTTCTGGATTAAATGAACACGGAAAGATAACATATCGAAGTTGGGGGGGTGCCGCTAACAGGCAGCGCACGGAGGGGAGTTTATGGGGCAGGACACCCGTGCCGGGGCCCTGCTGATCACAAAGAGGACCGAACCCAGGGCAGCAGGCAGACGGCAGGAGCAGCCAGCGGGGATCAGGAGTCTGGCCTCGCCCTCACACATCATGGCACACGGGCTCTCACGGTCCCCGGGAAGCACGGCCACGATCAAAGGGGACGGATGAGGGACGGGGGGCCGGAGGCGCGCGACGGGGTCTGCAGCAGAATGGAAGTCCAGGCACGGGGAAGGTGGGTAAGAAGCGTCTGTACAACCTGCCAGAGGTGAAGTGGGGAGCAGAGAGGATGAGTGGAGGAGAGATCACAAGTAGATTGGTAGTCGACTGGATTATGTCTGATGGCAAGTGAACGAGGTGGGGGCGGAGATCAAGGACACGGGCTCCCGGGTGGGTGGCGGTCAGACAGTCAGACAAGGAAGGACCCACCCAGGGGCCAGGGCCTGGGACAAAACACTTCGTCTGGAGTCAGAACGTGGAGCTGGAAATGCTGAGGGCTTCCGGCAGGAAGGCCCAGCAGCAAATGGGATCTGGGTCTAAAGGGGGTAAGAGGCCCAGAGGCGGGAGTCGAAGGTGAGGGAAATGACAAGGCACTCAGAGGCAGTGCGCAAAGTGAGAAAGAATAGCACGTACAGCCACCCGGAGAGAACCTGCACCAAGAAGACGGGGTTCACCCGGGGCCGCCCTACCCCCAGCACCCCAGCAAGCAGCACCCCCAGGACCCCCGTGACACGGCCAAGAGTTTGGCTTAATCTCCTTGGTTGGGGGATTAATCTCCTCCTGAGGGGAGGTCTGCTGGGGACCTCCTGCAATTCTAAGAGCATCCAGGGAGGAGAATCACTGACTCAGAGAGGAAAAGGAGTCAATGTTAAAGAAAGAAAAAGTCAGAAGGGGACACAGGGAGCAGCTGCGGTGGCCACAGGTCTGACAGGAGCAACTGTTTCTGATGAAAAGCGATGCCGCTGCTTCAGAGTTTCATCTGCACCAAATCAGACTAAACGGGCTTCAGTTTCAAAAGGGTGCGTCTGCTGACATCAGTACACCTCTAACTAACCACAGGCGGCTTTCTACTGAAAATGTCAAGCAGAATTTTTTCTAACTGTTGTGTCATCAAGAACAAAGGAGTGTGTAAGGGTCTGTTTTTTCACAAGAGACAAAAAGGGAGGAGAAATGGCTCAAGGAGGTAGACGTGGTAGCCGAAGTCTTTTTCCTGTCAACATAATGTTTAAGGACTAAGGTTAATTAAAATCTAAAATTTAAATCCAAACCATGAGGATAAGGAAATCTATTTTCCAAGCTCACAGGTTGGCTTAACTTTGTGATCCTGGGGGGCAGGAGGGTAGGAGGAAGGTTTAAAAGGGATAATCAGCATTTCTCGAGCTCTTTCCTCAGAGGAGCCAGGCCGGTACCCAAACTGGAACTACATGACATTTAACCTCCATGACCAGAGGGGCAGCGTCCCTCGTAAGGGCTGTGCTTTCACTCCCAGGAGGCCCTTCCTTTCATCACGGCACCGGACACTTTGTGGGTGATCCACTCTTCCTGGTCCTGGGAAACCTGCGGGCTCCACGGCAGGCACCCGACACCTAAATACAGGCGGCGGCCCCTCCGCCGGGCTCTGGCCACGCCGCGCAGCGCCGACGGGGAACGGCATCAGACGCGGCCAGACGGCTACACACCCGCGCTCCTGTCCGACTCCAGCACGGAGGGCTCGGCTGGAACCCACCTGTCCTGGGCGTGGCCCTGACCAGACTCTCCCAGCTTCTGGAAGGTTCCCCTGGCCCCTGCTTCCCAGCCCGCGGACACCCTGGCTTCTGCCTGTTTCCTACCCTGGCTCTGGTGCTGCCACCAGTCCTGTGAGCTCTTGAAATACTTCCAGTAAATGGACAGATCAACCCAGTGTCACTTAAGTCAGTGCCAAGGCCACCGCTCGCAGCTGAGGCTGCAGACGCCGAGATGTGGACGGGCTGAAGGACACACACACTGTTGGTGCCCACGGAGGGGCTCGGGTCCACTCGTGTCACACACAGAGTCCCCGCTCCCGCCTACCACTTCCCAAGATGGGTACATTTGAAAACTTCCTGACAAAAGTCAGACATGTGAATGCATGGCCGTCCGCTGAAATCCAAGCGCAAAAAAACCCGAAGGTAAGCCATTGTCTCAGACGCTCCCTTGACTGAAGGCACAGTCCAGGAGAGCTGCTCCAGTTAGAGAAATTACAGCCAAGGTCACTCAGCCTTACCGGCTTTCATGTGACCTCTGAGGTGTCAGAAGACTGCAGGTCTGGGAGATGGACCCTCACGTTGCTTGAACGGCACTGTATTTGTCCTGACATACTTTGCCTGTTGGCAGCTAAGAACTGGCAGAGAAATGCAGCGTTCCCTTCCCAACGAAATGTTAATTCTGTTTCATATGTTTTTGCCTGGACTTTAAGGCCAATTCCTAAATGTAGAGCCTAACTTTCTTTGGTAAAATTTTAAACCAAAATGAAACTTTATCCTGAGTCCATCATCAGAAGACTGAATTTCAATATTAGTTCTCCACAATATTCAAAATTAGAAACACCTCAGGCAATCGATACCCTATTCCAAATTAGACAGAACACCGTCCGCCCTGATCTATTACTTGTTTCATATTTTAAGGGGATCATTAAGTCCCATCTACCAAAAATACCCTCCCCAGATATTAAACATCTATGATATATGCAACGACTTCCTTCCTTCCTTTAGCAGTGGCTGCTGGCTGATCCCACGGACACTGGCAGGTCTGGGTCTGCACACAGAGGGTCCTCCTACCTCCTGTAATCGGCCTGTTCCTAAAAAGCTGAGTGCTAAAGAATGAGCTTTGTAAACCAAGCACCAGTTTCTCATTAGCCGATATGCTAAGTTCATTTTTTACCTTTATTATCAAGTTTTCTTCAACAGCCCAGTGTTTTGGTCTGTGAATGATTACACATTAAAAGGAACCCTTTGATCAACTAGGTAACAAAGAAAAGCATTTCGTAACGAACAGAAAATAGTACCACTTAATAAAGTCCTACTTTCGATTGCTAAAAATCTTGGGGTTAATTCTGACAGCCAGCAGCCCTCTTCTCTGGCGCGGGGCCCCTGAGGAGGGCAGCGATCCTGTCACCCACGGGCTGGTGACCCTGGCACCTGCCAAAGTCACAGAGAGCAGGTGTCTCTCCTCCTGGACCCAGCCCGCATTCTTATGGTGTTCCTGGCCCTCAAAACATGCCGCATTCGAAGGAAAATACAGAACTATTTTGAGGATGACCACTCGTACATTTTCACTGAACCGCCGGGAAGGGAAGCCTCGTGTGCCCACCCCGCGCGCATCACGTCCTGGGGACAGAGCTCTGCACGGGAGCCCTCCTCCCCACAACGCAGGTGATGAGACAGATGTGCAGGGCTGAGCGAGGGAGCACACATTGACGAGGCCACGGCTCCAAGCCCACAGCCTAGCCACGTTTATGTAAAACGTCTCTATTTTACTGTGATTATTGCACAAATCACGGAACATCTCTGAGCCCAAGTTCCTCAAATTGAAGAAACAGAAACAGCAGGGCTGCTCACCACTAACTTTTGCCGACACTATTAGATCAACCAGCACTAACCAAGTGCCCAGCTCAGAGCCTGGCAGTTAAAAAGCAGTTGAGTGGGGAGGGATAAATCAGGAGCTTGGGGGTAACATACACACACTACTTTATGTAAGACAGGTAACCTACAAGGACCTGCTGTATAGCACAGGGAACTCTACTTAATATTCTATGATAACCTTTATGAGAAAAGAATCTTAAAAAAAAGAGTGGATATGTGTATAACTGAATCACTTTCCTGTACACCTGAAACTAACACAACATTGTATATCAACTATACTCCAATAAAAATTTTTAAAAATCAGTTGATAAATATCACTATTATTAGGTTTACCATCTGGTCCTCATCCTAGTACCTCTTCCTCTTTAGAGAGTGGTATCTAAGAAGCAAAATGAAACTGGAGAAATGTTTTCTCAAAAAAGATAATCAGATTTCAGTTTGGAGAACTCAGAACGAACATACCAGCCATGGTTTGGGCTTGACCATAAACGTGTGCGTTAACACTAAGTGTGAGAATTCAAACTGAGGACTCGACTCCAATGACAGAAGAATACTTAATATGCTTGCTTGGTTTTATTGAAACTTTTTTAAAAAGGCACACAGTGGCCTGGGCGGAGCAGCCCCTCAGACAAAGCGAGAACCGGGGGGGACTGGGCACGGCTGGGGCTGGGGCTCCATGTGGGCCTCTGCTCTGACCCCGCGGTCACCTGGGGCGTCTGGAAGTGAATCAGGGCACGTCAGGCTGTGGCACTGCTCCTTGGGGGGCTGCGGATTCCTGGCATCGGTGGGAAAGGACCAGGGATGCGACAGCCCTGGCGTGGGTGGACTGCTGTGCACGTTTCAGGACTGTCCCCTGAGGAACCGACTGAATGCATTTTCCTACGAAAACAAGAAATCCAGGCACAAGGGGCTACAGCGTAAGGCACCCTGACAAGACTGTTTGGATGGGAGGGGACAGGGCGCGTTTCTATTTTGGTACCAAAAGCATTTAAACTTTAGGAGTAATGAAATAGGAATAAGGAAATTCCGAATAAGGAGATGTGTTAGGTTCTCCAGAGAAACAGAACCAACAGGACAGATATAGACTCATTCCATACGAGGAGGTTTATTCTAGAACTGGCTCACGTGGTTATGGAGGCTGAGAAGTCCTAGGATCCACTGTCTGCAGGCTGGAGACCCAGGGGAGCTGGTGGTGTCATTCAGTCCAGGGTGGAGGCCTGAGGACCAGGAGCGCTGAGGGTTCAAGGCGGCAGAAGGTGGACGCCCAGCTCCAGCGGAGAGGGGAATTCACCCTTCCTTCACCTTTTTGTTCTCTCCAGGCCCTCAGTAGTCTGGGTGAGGCCCCCCACCCACAGTGGGAAGGGCAGTCTTTACTCGGTTCACCAGCTCAAATGCTCATCTCTCCTGGAGACACCCTCCCAGACACACCCAGAAATGACGCTCTACCAGCCGTCTGGCACCCCTCACCAGGCGTCGACACATAAAACTAATTATCACGGGAGATGTCCTTAAGTTCTTCCTAAATAGTTTTATTTCTATGGCGACTTCTAGGTTAAAATGGAACCAGGCTCAGGGCTTCCCTGGTGGCGCAGTGGTTAAGAATCCACCTGCCAATGCAGGGGACATGGGTTCGAGCCCAGGTCCGGGAAGACCCCACATTCCGCGGAGCAACTAAGCCCGTGCACCACAACTACTGAGCCTACGCTCTAGAGCCCACGAGCCACAACTACTGAGCCCGCGAGCCACAACTACTGAAGCCCACGTGCCTAGAGCCCGCGCTCTGCAACAAGAGACGCCACTGCAATGAGAAGCCCACGTACCGCAACAAAGAGTAGCCCCTGCTCCCTGCAACTAGAGAAAGCCTGCGTGCAGCAACAAAGACCCAACACAGCCAAAATAAAATAAACAAATTTTTTAAAAAATAAAATAAAATGGAACCAATCTCAGAATCCCAAATGGCGCCTCCCTAAGAGTCTCCAACCAAAAAATAAATAAATAAAAGATGAAAATTATAACATCACAAACAAGCACCAGCCACAAACATTCGACTGCAAAAATCTGGAAGGTATTTTCCTGTAACCACAAGACTAAAGGAGATGGATTGAGAAACAAAGTTTGGCCTCCACACGTGCCACCCTCTGAAACAATGCAGTTGCCCTGGGCAGGAGGAGACCTTAAGAAGCCCCCGCCCGTGAGCTGCCTGGCTGGCCCTGGCTCAGCAACGTCAGGACACACTTAGGACCTTCTCCCGATCAGCACCTCTTTTTCTATGTCAGTTTGAGGCTGCAACTCCAACGATAAACTGGGTAACTTGAAAAAGAGAAGACAAAGCAGTGGGCCAGTCTATTCCAGGAGACGTCAACATACAAATTATGGGGGAGGGGTGCACAGAACAAGACAGCCACGCACAGATGAAAATGCAAATGCACCTAAACCCGCTGAAATCAGCAACGACTGAAGCTGGGCAATAAATGATGTCACGGACACCGTCGTGGGAAACCCATTCTCATGATGCTGAGGAAGAGAACAGAGGACTTGATCATTTTCTCTCCCAGGAAAATAAAACCAAGCTGGTTACTTTTCAATAATGCATATTCCTGAGTAGAAACAAAAAGAGATGAATGATTTCACAATTCCTTATGAATTAACGCATCTTCGCACTAGCTGACGGGGCCTGAAGGGTTTTCTTTCCTATGTATTCTTTCTTGTTTCATCTAAGATTTCAAGTCTTATTAAGAAGAGGAGGAGCTTCCCTGGCGGTCCAGTAGTTAAGACTCTGCGCTTCCACTGCTGAGGGAATGGGCTCGATCTCTGGTCGGGGAACTAAGGTCCCGCATGCTGTGTGGTGCAGCCGAAAGAAAAAAGAAGTGGAACTGAGAGAAAACATAGAGTTCTCTCATGTCAGTTCCCACGTACGTAAGCGTTTCTGTGGGGGATGTGGCACTGCATCTTGGTGTAAAGGCAGAGTGGCGGCCCCGGCGGCTCTGGGGCTGTGATTCTGGCACAGTGACATGCCTTCCCAGGAGCAGAACCCTCCGTTCATTCCGTGTGGCCCTCTTTCACCCACACAGCACGCAGTGAATCGCAACCCCACAAAGGAAATATCACTGCCAGAACGACCAGCAATGCAAACCAGGGTGGTGCTGCGACGCCACGGCAACGTGAGTTTTTGACGTGCCGGGAGGGCTTCATACAGAAGAAGATGATGTGTGTTCATTTTCATTTTCTTAAGTTATCATCCAATCTAGTAAAGGTTTACATTTTAAAACCTAGTTTCCTTAAGTGTTTAACTTAATATCTTATTTATTATATTTACAAATCTAGCAGATTTTAACAATCACATGCAAAGTGGCCTTCAGTTTATGTTGAATCTACTCGTGATGAACAGATTAAAATCCCTTAGGCAATGATTTAATATAATTTAAATTGCTTTAAAACTGTCAAGATTCATTTCAAATTAAGATATTACACTTTCTTGCATACTCTAAATGACAAAACTACAAAACCAAAATGCTCCCAAGTTCTTAATTCTCACAAATCTAAAAAACTAAACCGTGTAAGTATGGTGACTCTCAAGCCCTCCTAAAAATGAAAATGCTGCTCACAAACTTAGCGAAATTTTCTTATTTTTCTCAATTAAAAAGTCATGAGTCTAAGGCCAGCTCACACCTCAGATTAGAATCAGATATTTTAACATATCAAAGTCCTTAAAACATTTACAAAAACCTTAAATACCACTTATCCTCAGATTATTCCTAAATTTATGAAAATCTATTAATAGTGTGGGTTGGAAGTACTTATCTCTACATTTAATTCTGAGCACTAAGGAAACACTTTGTGATCTGAAGGAAGTTGGGGCCTCATTCTGCGGGAGCCAGGCCACGTGCAGACCTGCAGGCGAGCCCTCTTCCTCGCCGCGATGACGGCGGGGGTCCTCACGCCCACGCCCTGGAGGGCTCTGTAAGTCTGAGGCCCAGGGCCGGACTGTCCCTGACTCTCCTGCCCTGTGTGCAGGCAGCTTACTTGCCCCTCACCTTCGGTGGCCTTTGCTGCATTCAGCCTTCCCGAGGCGTGCTGCTGTCTCCCGTACTGCCGAGAACAGCTTCGAGGGATCTCACGCTCACGCGCGTAACTCTTCGCGACCCCCTCAACTTGACCACGTGCGTGAACGCTGCTTCCCTCTGAGCTACTTTTCTGGTCCTTGTGGTCACAACGCACGCGGATCCAGCTCGACTCTCCCGCCTTCTCCTGATTCCGCGATCAAAGTCACAGGCACGAGGAACCCCCAGGCAGCTTTCCCGGAGAATTCGGGGACGAGCACAGCCTTCCAGAAAAGTCAACGAGTGAGGACCAGGTAGCGAAAAACTGAACTTTGAACCAGGACAAACCCAAGGACTAAGACAGAAGCAAAACGCAAGACATTTCAGCACAAATGAGTAATCTAGACCACACGACCCAGAGAGAAGGCAGCACTTAGAAACGGGGCGTTTTTCTCACCACTTTGCAAGGAGACAAGAAAACCCAGTGTGCCTGGTGCCTCCGGGTCTGGAAACACTTTTAGTAAATCATCTATGCTCTTCGCGGAACGCAGGTGTACTCGTTCTCAGCTAATCCTGTGTGTTGTCTTTAAAAAGTAGGAAGTCTGTCTGCCTGTGGAGGGAGACCAGGACCAGGAGCCCTGCCCACGAGGCAGCGGTGGGAACAGGACAGCCAGGCAGCAGGCGTCTCCAGGAAGCCCCCCAGCCTGCCCTTGGCCGCTCGAGACCATCACGAGGGCAGCTCCCGTGCATTCTGGGCACTTAGAGGGGACTCACAGAGCCAAACGGACAAAACCATCATAAATATCACAAACTTTAAATTTAATTCCATTTTAAAATGCCATCATTTCATTAATTATTTTATAATTGACATGTACAGACTTTTTCCCCATATAGACTTAGGTTCTCTTGCCTTGGAAGAGCGAAACCGTAACTCTCAAAGTAACATGGCCCAATTAAAACAGGCGGATTTAAATCTCATCCTCATATTCTTTAGTAAATAAAATTTTTGAAAGAGAAAACAAGGTAATAAAAAGCAAAACCAAATCTGGAAAAAGCGTTGACTCTAATACAAAGGACAAAGTGTCAATTTTAAATTAAAAGCTAGAACAATCAGTAAGCAAAACTTTGGGTCCAAAAGATAAAGATATGAAGGATACAACAAGCAATTTAAAAATGAAAAGAAAACAACTCAGATACTCAACAGCACATGAGATAATGCATGTTCTCCCTAATAGTCAAAGAAAGGCAAATCAAAATAATAGGATACTATCTCTTGATAATGAATTTAACAAGATAATGAAGGTATTAATAATCGAAGCTGGTAAGGAAACAAAAAACTCTTCGAGAAATATTTGTCTATATTTATCAGAATCCTTTCAAAGTTTCGCTGTTTTACTCAGCACTACTACTCCTAATCATCTTGAGAAGATAAATCTAGATACAGAAACCCCTGTATACTCAAATATGTACATCAGAATATTACTTACAACACCGAAAACAACTTAAATGTCCACTATAAGAAGATAGTGAAGTATCACTTTCTTAAAGCGAAATAATCTTTCAAATTTCCAGTTCTTTACTTTCCCCTCTCTTTCCCCGGGTACTGCCAGGCTGCAGGGGAAGGACAGCCGTCCCAGCGTCAGGCGCACGTCCCATAACTACTCCTGGTTCTTCCCCCGCCAGGTACTAAACCACGCCGTGCTCTGGACTCCACCTACATCTTGTCTCTTTGCATAAATTATTTGAGGTCTCCCATGTTTCTCCTCTGTGCTCTAGGGTAACATTAGTGACATGGTTAAATGCAACCCAGTAACGCTGGAAAGACCAAAGCAGAATTTTCAATAATAAACCCCACATGATACAGAAATGGAAAACCGAAAATAAACACCTACTAAAGACCCTAAATATCCACTGTCAGTAAGAAAGGGCTTTCAAATCATCTTTCATTAATGCCGTCATTTCATTATTTTATCACTGACATCAGATGAAATTGGTGATGGTGATATTAATGTAAGATAAATTTGATGGCATAAGGCAAAGGTATATTTGTGACTCTGTTATACCTGCCAACAAATTTCATGCACTTCTGTGCTCGTGTGGCGCGGCTTTCCTCCGTGGCTCACCTACAAGTTCCCTGACCTTCCTTCCTGCACTTCTCACGGGTCAGCAGCCCCGCCCCAGACCACACTCTCACCCAGGGCACTCGTCCCTCTACGTCATGCTCCTCTGTCTTCTTCTGATCTCTGGTTTCTATGCCATGCATCTTTTGTGCCAGAAATCACAGCCTTGCTTGGCTATCACCTCAGCCAGGACAGATTAACTATGAACTTATTCCCACCTCAACAGTGAAGTATCTAAACGCACATATCTTAAGACGAATACACCAATGGCCTCCGCATGTCCAATAAGCCCAAAGCTGACTACCGCCCTCCGGAGCCACACCGGGCCCACGTGGCACAGCTGCGTTTCCCGGCAGGACCGCGGCAGCATCCTAACAGCCTCTCGGGTCCCAGCCGCCGTGTGGAGGCCCTGCTCCTCCTGAGCTGGTAGGATTCCCGCTTCCCTTCCAGAGCCCGTCTCTTAGCCGCGTGCATTGCTAATAATAACTCCATTAGTACAAGTACAATCTTCTTCCAAAAGACTCACGAGTCTTACTTTGACAATTGAGCAATGTCAACGATGAAAAACACTACTTTTGAACCATATCGAGCAACTTAGTCTGAGGGGCTCAAATCTTTAATTTTTGAAAGGGGATAATATCTCTCTCAATTAAAATTTATTAAAAAAGAAAACACTAGCCATGGGATCTGTCTCCTGCTTTCCCCAAAGTTATGCTATGTCCCTGGAATAAAGTCAGCACCAAGCCAGCCACTTTGAATCAGCTCCTGAACAAGTCCCGGGAGCTCCACGCCGCCTCCTGACTGAGATGCAGGAGCTAATGCCCACCTGGCCGACTCTCCTGGACACAGCTGATTCGCACGGGGTCTGCAATTTCCAGCGCCCCAGCAGGCGTGCGGGGCTGGCGGGTTCCTCTCTCCACAGTCCAGCAAGAACAACCTTGGGCAGGGCTGGGCTCCACCAGCCACCGGGAAGCGGCCAGCGCTGAGCACACGACCAGGAAGAAGGGGCTTGGAGGATTGTGGCTTAGAACTACACACATGGATTCAAATCCAGGGAAGTCACCTGAAATTCATGAGATGAAAACTAACAATAAAGAAAATAAGGAAGGGGATGGAGGGGGGAGGGCAGCCATTTTAGCTGTAGCATTAAATCTGCAAGATTCAGAGGAATTCGAGCCACGTACCTATCCCACTAGTCTGTCACGTGTAACTTTTCCCCGTGGTCGTACACCTATGGTATTACTTGCTTTGTCTCTTGGGGAGAGGGGAACATTTATAAGGTGCCTACCACAAAGCCAGCCCTTGCATGTTTTCACCCTCCTGCCCCTACTAGGAGGTAAGTATCACCACCCAAGACGCAGACGCCTCAGCCGTGGAAGGTTGAGGCCCCTCTCCGTTGGTCAGGAAACGGACCAAGCCACCCTCTATGCCTAAACATGCATTTTAAATGTTAACAGGCCTGGATTAGAAGTCAGAGCGGTCTTTTTCTACAAGTAGAAATTTCAAATTATCGTTTGATGGACCATTTAGTGTATGTTTTAAAACCAAAGCTTGAGTCCAGTATTTCGTTCTATGGACACAATTTTAAACATCAGTGTGCGGTGCACCAGAGATTCAATAACACAGAAGAACACTCCGTACTGAAAAGGAAGCACGAGGATTCTAAGGTTCACCCGGATCTCGGAAAACTGTCAGGGAACGGAGAGTGTGTCTCTTAAACCAGATAAATACGGTACGAAGAGACAAAGCCCGTTAAACACACCTTGAGGCCATTACCGAAGAAGTGTTGCTACTTCACTTTTCTGATCATCGCGCTCAGACAAAACACAGGGCTTTGGAACGATGAGGCTTTTTGTTAGAAACTTCTATTACAACGACATTTAGCACTGCATTATTTTATCATCGTTCCTCCAATTTAATGGCAGTTCTACAAAAACAAGTGTGGTAGAGAGTATGAACGTTTGGAAACCTTCCTTCAGGCTCTGTGTGGCCTCGTGGTTTCCTGAGATGCTGAACAAGAATGTCGGCTTCTCCAACTGCCGGCTCTTGGGTGGCCCCTCGTCAGGAGCCGGCGTCCCTGAGAAGCGCCCGGTCCTCCTTCCTCCCGTTCTTTCTCATACACGTAGGTCACATTTGCTTCTTTTATTCATGAAAATAATCTCGATGGCACTAGAGACCTACACAACGTTTTCTAATTGAAAATTTTCAAGTATTCAAAAAAGTTCCTCTGTGCAGTTATGCTAAAGGGTGTTTAGAGGCCAACATGGAATTTTCAGTGTTCCAGCTGTCAATCACCACACCCAGCCCCCTGCCACACACCTTACCTGCCTCCTAGCCTAGCTCTTATCTTCTGGCTCTGTCACTCATGACCGCTCCTCAGTATTACTGGCTGTGCTACTGAAAGGCTTCAAAAAGGAATCCAACAATGTCAAAAACCACACTAAAAATTTAAAATAGGTAATTGCAACGCATACTATGAATTAAGAAAAGCTGGTACACTCCAGTATATGTAGCACAACCTCATTCGGGGGATGAGTGAAGCATAATCAAGTGTACATCCCAGTATTGTTTATAAGAGGATAGAAAAATTTAAACCTAAGTACCCATCAGCAGAGGATGCAAAGGTCAAATTAGGGTTAATGATGGATGGGGTACAAAGAAGACTTCAGGCGACAGCGATGGAAGCTCTATAGTCAAGGACACAAGCTTCATTTATTCATTTTTCCAAAATTCAATACAAATGGAAGGTAAACTACGTTGCCAGGCACCATAACACGCCCTGGACCGCAGCAATCCAGTGTCAGGGAAAGGAAGCAGGTACGGAAAACAGCATCGACGGTACAGCTCCACGTGGTACACACGCACACTCGCGTGCGCAGTCACACGGCAGTGGCGCTCTCGGAATCAAAGCTTCAAACTTAAAGGGACAAAATGAAATCAATATTCCCAAATACTCAAGTTTCATTAATATTTATCAGTGCTTACATCTTTTACCAAAAAATCCCCCTCTGCATTTTAATACAAGATCATTCACTTTTCTGGGTTGATTTGCAGTTGATGCTACTTTCTCTTAATCCTTTCTCCTAAATAAGATTCTTTAAATTTTGTGGTCCTCCTTCTTCATCTAAATCCTTTTCACAAGAATTTCAAAATCATTTCCTTACTTGCAGTGTACTTGCTTTCTTCCTTCAATGTTCCTGTCCATGGATATCTCATTATTTTTTTATATTTCAGTTAGAGCAAATGTCCATCGGCACCGAATGACAAACACTTTCACCGTAAAAGAAAACACCCTCGATTTCGCTTTCTCCCCAGTAAAGGTCTATTTCCTAAGTTCATCTCCCTGCACTCGATGAAAGCGCGCATGTAATCTTAAACATTACAAAATACAGGCTGATACGGCTTCCCTGGTGGTGCAGTGGTTGAGAGTCCGCCTGCCGATGCAGGGGACACGGGTTCGTGCCCCGGTCCGGGAAGACCCCACATGCCGGGGAGC